>NC_056437.1:4795259-4907759 GCF_018296145.1 Oncorhynchus tshawytscha
GACAATGCTTTTAGTTTTAGACATATTTAGGTCTAACTTATTCCTTGCCACCCACTCTGAAACTAACTGCAGCTCTTTGTTGAGTGTTGCAGTCATTTCAGTCTCTGTAGTAGCTGATGTGTAACGTGTTGAGTGTTGCAGTCATTTCAGTCGCTGTAGTAGCTGACGTGTAACGTGTTGAGTCATCCGCATACATAGAAACTCTGGCTTTACTCAAAGTCAGTGGCATGTCGTTAGTCAAAAATTTAAAAAAATCTGTGGATAAATGGATGAGAGAGCTTCCTACTGCCTGAGCTATGATGCTGATGTAAATTGAGAAGAGTGTGGGGCCTAGAATCAAGGCTTGGGGTATACCCTTGGTGACAGGCAGTGGCTGAGACAGCAGATGTTCTGACATTATACAGTGCACTCTTAGAGAGAGATAGTTAGCCGGCCCAGAAGAATGGAATGGTCTACCGTATCAAAAGCTTTGGCCAAGTCAATAAAAATAGCGGCACAACATTGCTTAGTCAATCAATGGCAATGCTGACATCATTGAGGACCTTTAAGGTTGCAGTGACACATCCATAACCTGAGCGGAAACCAGATTGCAATACCCGAGAGAACACTATCGACATCAAGAAAGCCAGTCAGTTGATTATTGCTACGTTTTTCCAACACGTTTTGATAAACAAGGCAAAGTAGAAATAGGCCTATAACAGTTAGGATCATCTTGATCTCCCCCTTTTAAAGAAAAGACACACCATGGCTGCCTTCCAAGCAATGGGAACCTCGGCAGAAAGGAGAGACAGGTTCATTAAAAAGGTCAGAGATGGGCTTGGTGATGATAGGGGCAGCAACCTTAAAGAAGAAAGGGTCTAAACCATCTGATCCAGATGATTTTTGGGGGTCAAGTTTAAGGAGCTCCTTTAGCACCTCAGACTCAGTGACCGCCTGCAGGGAGAAACATTGTAGCGGGGGCAGTGGGTAAAAGAGGGAGGAGCATCAGGGCTAGTCGCATTAGAAGGGGTGGGAGATGAGGAAATGTTGGATGGCGAGGAGGCATGGCTGAGTCAAATAGGAATCCTGACTTAATGAAGTGGTGATTTAAAGAGCCCAGCCATGTGCTTCTTGTCAGTAACAACCACATCATCAACATTAAGGGACATGTATTCCTTGTCAGTAACAACCACATCATCAACATTAAGGGACATGTGCTTCTTGTCAGTAACAACCACATCATCAACATTAAGGGACATGGGCAGCTGTGAGGAGAATGGTTTTATATTCCTGGTCTTTAACCGTTTTCCAGAACTTCTTGGGGTTCGACCCACAGAGAGAGAACTGCTCCTTAAAGTACTGTAACTACCTTTGGCTTTCCGGATCACCTGAGTGCACTTATTTCACATTTGCCCATAACGAGAGCCAGTCAGCCTGAGTACATGTGCGCCGAGCCTTTCGCCAAATGCAATTCTTGAGGTGGAGTAACTCTGCAAGATCACAGTCGAACCAGGACTGAACCTGTTTTTAATTCCCATTTTCTTTATAGGGCTGCTGTTTATTAACAATACCACTGAAAACATCAAAAATAAGGTCAAACGCCTTCAAACGCCTTCAAACACCTTCTACCTCCTTCTAACGCCTTCAAACGCCTTCTACCTCCTTCTAACGCCTTCTAACGCCTTCAAACGCCTTCTAACTCCTTCAAACGCCTTCAAACGCCTTCTAACGCCTTCAAACGCCTTCAAACGCCTTCTAACGCCTTCAAACGCCTTCAAACGCCTTCAAACGCCTTCTACCTTCTTCAAACGCCTTCTAACGCCTTCTACCTCCTTCAAACGCCTTCTAACGCCTTCTAACGCCTTCTACCTTCTTCAAACACCTTCTAACGCCTTCTAACGCCTTCTAACGCCTTCTACCTTCTTCAAACGCCTTTTAACGCCTTCTAACTTCTTCATACGCCTTCAAACGCCTTCTAACGCCTTCATACGCCTTCATACGCCTTCTAACGCCTTCAAACGCCTTCATACGCCTTCATACGCCTTGTAACGCCTTCATACGCCTTCTAACGCCTTCTAACGCCTTCTAACACCTTCAAACGCCTTCATACGCCTTCATACGCCTTCTACCTTCTTCTACCTTCTTCTACCTTCTTCTAACTCCTTCTAACACCTTCAAACGCTTTCATACGCCTTCAAACGCCTTCTAACGCCTTCTAACGCCTTCTAACACCTTCATACGCCTTCATACGTCTTCATACGTCTTCATACGCCTTCTAACGCCTTCAAACGCCTTCATACGCCTTCAAACGCCTTCATACGCCTTCATACGCCTTTTAACGCCTTCTAACGCCTTTTAACGTCTTCAAATGCCTTCTACCTTCTTCTAACGCCTTCTAACTTCTTCAAACGCCTTCAAACGCCTTCTAACGCCTTCTACCTTCTTCTAACGCCTTCTACCTTCTTCTAACGCCATCTACCTCCTTCAAACGCCTTCTACCTTCTTCAAACGCCTTCTAACTTCTTCTAACGCCTTCTACCTTCTTCTAACGCCTTCTACCTCCTTCAAACGCCTTCAAACGCCTTCTACCTTCTTCAAACGTCTTCATACGCCTTCAAACGCCTTCTAACACCTTCATACGCCTTCATACGCCTTCTAACGCCTTCATACGCCTTCATACGCCTTCATACGCCTTCATACGCCTTCATACACCTTCATTCGCCTTCTAACACCTTCAAACGCCTTCATACGCCTTCAAACGCCTTCATACACCTTCAAACGCCTTCTAACGCCTTCTAACGCCTTCATACGCCTTCATACGCCTTCAAACGCCTTCAAACGCCTTCTTAACGCCTTCTAACGCCTTCATACGCCTTCTAACGCCTTCATACGCCTTCTAACGCCTTCTAACGCCTTCTAACGCCTTCATACGCCTTCTACCTTCTTCTAAGGCCTTCTAACACCTTCAAACGCTTTCATACGCCTTCAAACGCCTTCATACACCTTCAAACGCCTTCTAACGCCTTCTAACGCCTTCATACACCTTCATACGCCTTCAAACGCCTTCAAACGCCTTCTACCTTCTTCTAACGCCTTCTAACTTCTTCAAACGCCTTCAAACGCCTTCTAACGCCTTCTAACTTCTTCTAACGCCTTCTTACCTTCTTCTAACGCCTTCTAACTTCTTCAAACGCCTTCAAATGCCTTCAATGTATTATTGGAAAAACATACACTATTAATACAAACGTATGTGGACATGTATTCAAATTAGTGGATTCGGCTATTTCAGCCACACCCGTTGTTGACAGGTGTATAAAATCGAGCACACAGCCATGCAATCTCCATAGACAAACAATGACATTAGAATTGTCTTACTGAAGAGCTCAGTGACTTTCAATGTGGCACCGTCATAGGATGCCACCTTTCCAACAAGTCAGTTCGTCAGATTTCTGCCCTGCTAGAGCTGCCCCCTGGTCAACTGTAAGTGCTGTTATTGTGAAGTGGCCTAAAATCTCAATCTGAACATTTGATGCTGTTCGTAGGACACAATCTCATAGAGTCCGCAAGACTTTTGTCCCACTGACAGTATTCAGATGATAAGCTTTCAGAACATTCACGCCTAGTCTACTGGTCAATTAGGTCAAAGTCGTCTGGACACTTTCCACTTTTATACAGATCAGTCACAGGTCAGTCACATTGGTAGTCTATTGAGACAAGACTTTACAACTAGTAGTCTATTGAGACAGACTTTACATAGGCTATTGGTGCCAGTCACTATAGCCTAATACTCCTCCAATCAATGGAAATATTTAGTGGGCTGCCGGCAAACAACGTTGCAGAATATCCCCCCAAAAACAAATCATAATCTTAATATTCACCACTGCATCTTGTATCAAAAGGATTGGTTAACTTTTGAGACCCTCGGATTTCGACCAATTAAGGTGAATCTTTCTTTAGTTTTAGTGCCCCCCCCCATTGTTGGAATAACCTACAAAATTATTTGCATGTTGATTAGGGCTCTGGTGATTAATGAATTAATTGAGGATTGCCATTGTTTCGATTTATGGTTTATTTTTTGAAATTGTGATGCTGAGGTTGCACCTTGTGGATGTTTTTATTATTCTTGTTTTAATTGTAATGTAAATTGTGCTTCCTTTTGTGAGAACAACTGTACTCAGGGAATCATTGGGAATGAGACGCTGGTCTCAATTGGGCTACCCTGAATAAATAAATGTTAATAAAATAATGATTTTAAGTTGATTTTTGAATGACTACCTGTCACTATCTGGAAGGTCCCTCAGTCGAGCAGTGAATTTCAAACATAGATTCAACCACAAAGACCAGGGAGGTTTTCCGAATACCTCGCAAACAAGGGCATTATTGGTAGATGAGTAAAATTTTAAAAAGTAGATATTGAATATCCTTTTTGAGCATGGTGAAGTTATTAATTAAACTTTGTATGGTGTCAATGGTATCAATACTCCCAGTCACTACAAAGATACAGGAGAGGAAGGAAACCACTCAGGGATTTCAGGGATTTCATCATGAGGTCAATGGTGACTTTAAAACAGTCATAGAGTTTATTGGCTGTGATAGGAGAAAACTGAGGATGGATCAACAACAGTGTAGTTACTCCACAATACGAACTGAAATGACAGAGTGAAAAGAAAGAAGTCTGTACAGAATAAAACATATTCCAAGGCACTAAAGTAAAACTGAAAGAAATGTGGAAAGGCAATTAATTTTTTGTCCTAAATACAAAGTGTTATGTTTGGGGAAAATACAATACAACAAATTAATGAGTAGCATTTCATATTTTCAAGCATAATGTGGCTGCATCATGTTATGGGTATGCTAGTACTCGATAAGGACTGGAGTTTTTCAGGATAAAAAAATAAACGTAATGAGCTAACCACAGACAGAATCATAGAGGAAAACCTGGTTCAGTCTACTTTCCCCCAGACACTGGGAGACCAATTCAACTTTCAGCTGGTAAATAACCTAAAACACAAGGCCAAATCTACACTGGAGTTGTTTACCAAGAAGACCATGGATGTTCCTAAGTGGCCAAGTTATAGTTTTGACTTAAATCTGCTTGAAAATCTATGGCAAAACTTGAAAAAGGTTGTCTATCAATGATCAGAAAAGAATAATGGACAAATATTCTACAATCCATGTGTGCTCTTAGAGACTCACAGCTGTAATCACTGTCAAAGGTGATTCTAAAATGTATTGACTCAGGGGTGTGAATACTTATGTAAATGAGCAAAAATTTCTAAAAACATGCTTTCACTTTGTCATTATGGGGGGGTAACATGTGTAGATGTGTGAGAAATGTGTTTATTTTTTAATCCATATTGAATTCAGGCTGTAACACAACAAAATGTGTAATAAGTCAAGGATGTGAATACTTTCCGAAGTATCGGCCTACACACACACACAGTCCAAATATACATTAATCTTTACAGTGGGATTCGTGAGAATAGTTCCAGGGTGTAGCTCTCGAAAACCCAAGGGGGTCATATCGCTTCCCCTTAGGGTTCTCGGGTAAATGTATGGACCACAGCTGGCACACAGTGAAACTACAATCCCAACTGGGGCTGTGACGGTAATTTGAATAAATGTGTAACTGACATTTTTTGGATGAAGACCATCGTGAAAATAAACTATTTGTCAAAATCTGGTTCAGGTTATCAGTTACGAATTAAATCATCAACATGTATTGATCACACCTTTTACTAATGCTGCAGAAATGTGCTTGAAAAGCATCATATCCAGATCCATAGGATGCAGTGATCATAACATAGTAGGCTTGTCTATGAAATGTTGCAGAGGTCATGGGGCCTAATATAGTGTATCAGAGGTCATGGGGCCTAATATAGTGTATCAAAGGTCATACAATCCGTTTTGTAGTGATTCTTATGTTGGTGATTTAAATAATATTTGTTGGTCCGTTGTGTGTAATGAGGAGCAACCAGACGCTGGACTTGACACATTTGTGAAATTGCTTATTCCAGTTACTAATAAGCATGTTAAGAAAATGACTGTACAAACTGTTTGTCGCATATAGGCCCTCTCTCTAGGACACCAGGCTGCTCATTATTACGCACACCTGTCACCATCATTACGCGCACTAGCGCCTTATCATACTCACCTGGACTCCATCACCTTCCTGATTACCTTCCCTTCCTTATCAGTCACTACCTTTTGGTTCCTTCCCCTTGTGTTATTGTTTCTGTTCATGACATGTTTCATGTCTGTACAATACACGTTTTTCTTGTTTTGTCCATGTTCATTTATTTTTTTAATTATTCACTCCCTGAACTTGCTTCCCAACTCCCAGCGTACATGTTACAGAGTAACGCCTCACCAAAGGGGAGCATCAGGTAGTGTTTTTTGTTTTTTTGAGTTGGTAGGTGACGTCGGGTCCAGGTGCCACAGTCGGAGCAACCGAGGATGCCTCAGCTGTCTTGTCAGGCGTCCATGCCTCAGCCGGCACGTCAGTTTCACGAGACTCGGTTGGCCGGTCAAGCGTCTGTTGCCGAGACTACCGAGGATGCCTCAGCTAGCTCGTCAGGCTTCCATGCCTCAGCCGGCTCGTCAGGCTCCCGCGTCTCAGGCCTGGAGGGAAGCATAAGTAATTCCGCTACCTAAGAATAGTACCCCCCCAATCAACCTGTTACAAACCCTTAGTAAACTGGAAATAAATTGGAAATAATTGGGCTTGACCAGATACAATGCCCTTTTACAGAAAACAAATTGACAACAGACTTTTGCATGTACACAAATGACTGATGATTGGCTGAGAGAAATTGATGATGGAAAGGTTGTGGGGGTTGTTTTGTTGGACTTCAATGTGGCTTTTGACATTATCGATCATAGTCTGCTGCTGGAAAAACATGTGTAATGGCTTTACACCCCCTGCTATATTGTGGATAAAGAGTTACCTGTCTAACAGAAGACAGAGGGTGTTCTTTAATGGAAGCCTCTCCAACATAATCCAGGTAGAATCAGGAATTCCCCAGGGCAGCTGTCTAGGCCCCTTACTTTTTCCAATCTTATTAAGTAACGACATACCACTGACTTTGAGTAAAGCCAATGAGTCTATGTATGCGGATGACTCAACACTATACATGCCAGCTACTAGAGTGACTGAAATGAGTGCAACACTTAGCAAAGAGCTGCAGTTAGTTTCAGAATGGGTGGCAAGGAATAAGTTAGTCCTAAATATTTCAAAAACCAAAAGCATTTTATTTGGGACAAATCATTCACTAAACTCAAAACCTCAACTACATCTTGTAATAAATAATGTGGATTTTGAGCAAGTTGAGGTGACTAAACTGATTGGACTAGCCCTGAATTTCAAACTGTCATGGTCAAAACATGTTGATACAACAGTAGCTGTTGGTTAAGGGCTCGTAAGTAAGCATTTCACTGTAAGGTCTACACTTGTTGTATTCGGCGCATGTGACAAACAACATTTGATTTGATTTGAGATGGGGAGAAATCTGTCCATAATAATGCGTTACTCTGCCTTCTTAACAACACTATAAACAAGGCAGGTCCTACAGGGCCTAGTTTTGTCTCACCTTGACTACTGTCCAGTCGTGTGGTCAGGTACCACAAAGAGGGATTTAGGAAAATTACAATTGGCTCAGAACAGGGCAGCACAGCTGGACCTTAAATGTACACAGAGAGCTAATATTAATAATATGCATGTCAATCTCTCATGGGTCGACGTGTAGGAGAGATTGACTTCATCATTACTTGTTTTTGTGTTGACAAGCTGAATGCACCAAGCAGTCCGTTTAAACTACTAGCACACAGCTCGGACACCCATGCCTATCCCACAAGACATGCCACCAAAGGTCTCTTCACAATCCTCAAGTCCAGAACAGACTATGGGAGGCGCACAGTACTTCATAGAGCCATGACTACATGGAACTCTATTCCACATTACTACATAGAGCCATGACTACATGGAACTCTATTCCACAGTACTTCATAGAGCCATGGCTACATGGAACTCTATTCCACAGTACTTCATAGAGCCATGACTACATGGAACTCTATTCCACAGTACTACATAGAGCCATGACTACATGGAACTCTATTCCACAGTATACATAGAGCCATGACTACATGGAACTCTATTCCACAGTACTACATAGAGCCATGACTACATGGAACTCTATTCCACAGTACTACATAGATCCATGACTACATGGAACTCTATTCCACAGTACTACATAGAGCCATGACTACATGGAACTCTATTCCACAGTACTACATAGAGCCATGACTACATGGAACTCTATTCCACAGTACTACATAGAGCCATGACTACATGGAACTCTATTCCACAGTACTACATAGAGTCATGACTACATGGAACTCTATTCCACAGTACTACATAGAGCCATGACTACATGGAACTCTATTCCACAGTACTTCATAGAGCCATGACTACATGGAACTCTATTCCACATTACTACATAGAGCCATGACTACATGGAACTCTATTCCACAGTACTTCATAGAGCCATGACTACATGGAACTCTATTCCACAGTACTACATAGAGCCATGACTACATGGAACTCTATTCCACAGTACTTCATAGAGCCATGACTACATGGAACTCTATTCCACAGTACTACATAGAGCCATGACTACATGGAACTCTATTCCACAGTACTTCATAGAGCCATGACTACATGGAACTCTATTCCACAGTACTTCATAGAGCCATGACTACATGGAACTCTATTCCACAGTACTTCATAGAGCCATGACTACATGGAACTCTATTCCACAGTACTTCATAGAGCCATGACTACATGGAACTCTATTCCACAGTACTTCATAGAGCCATGACTACATGGAACTCTATTCCACAGTACTACATAGAGCCATGACTACATGGAACTCTATTCCACATTACTACATAGAGCCATGACTACATGGAACTCTATTCCACAGTACTACATAGAGCCATGACTACATGGAACTCTATTCCACAGTACTTCATAGAGCCATGACTACATGGAACTCTATTCCACAGTACCACATAGAGCCATGACTACATGGAACTCTATTCCACAGTACTACATAGAGCCATGACTACATGGAACTCTATTCCACAGTACTACATAGAGCCATGACTACATGGAACTCTATTCCACAGTACTTCATAGAGCCATGACTACATGGAACTCTATTCCACAGTACTACATAGAGCCATGACTACATGGAACTCTATTCCACAGTACTACATAGAGCCATGACTACATGGAACTCTATTTCACAGTACTTCATAGAGTCATGACTACATGGAACTCTATTCCACAGTACTACATAGAGCCATGACTACATGGAACTCTATTCCACAGTACTACATAGAGCCATGACTACATGGAACTCTATTCCACAGTACTACATAGAGCCATGACTACATGGAACTCTATTCCATTTTTAAAAAACAGATAAAAATACACGTTATGGAACAGCGGGGACTGTGAAGAGACACACAGAAACGCTAGCACTCTACACACACACATTGTCATACTGTTGTATATTTTGTAGATATGTAGTTTGTAGATATGTAGTTTGTGTAATATTGTAATATGATGTAATTGTTTTGCTAACTATGTCTGTCTGTTAAACGTTCTACATCTCCTCTCCTCTTGCCTACTGTCCTATGATGCTCCAACAGCTACCCTCTAGATGCGTAGGGGGTGTAGTCTGGTGCTCCAACAGCTACCCTCTAGATGCGTAGGGGTCTGTGCTCCAGTCTGGTGCTCCAACAGCTACCCTCTAGATGCTGTAGGGGTAGGGGTGTAGTCTGGTGCTCCAACAGCTACCCTCTAGATGCTGTAGGGGTGTAGTCTGGTGCTCCAACAGCTACCCTCTAGATGCGTAGGGGGTGTCTGGTGCTCCAGTCTGGTGCTCCCAACAGCTACCCTCTAGATGCGTAGGGGGTGTAGTCTGGTGCTCCAACAGCTACCCTCTAGATGCGTAGGGGGTGTAGTTTGACTCTCCAGCAGCTACCCTCTAGATGTGTAGGGGTGTAGTTGGTGACAGCTCCAACAGCTACCCTCTAGATGCGTAGGGGGTGTAGTCTGGTGCTCCAACAGCTACCCTCTAGATGCGTAGGGGGTGTAGTCTGGTGCTCCAACAGCTACCCTCTAGATGCGTAGGGGGTGTAGTCTGGTGCTCCAACAGCTACCCTCTAGATGCGTAGGGGGTGTAGTCTGGTGCTCCAACAGCTACCCTCTAGATGCGTAGGGGGTGTAGTCTGGTGCTCCAACAGCTACCCTCTAGATGCGTGTAGGGGGTGTAGTCTGGTGCTCCAACAGCTACCCTCTAGATGCGTAGGGGTGTAGTCTGGTGTAACAGCTCCCTGCGTAGGGGTGTAGTCTGGTGCAACAGCTACCCTCTAGATGCGTAGGGGGTGTAGTCTGGTGCTCCAACAGCTACCCTCTAGATGCGTAGGGGTGTAGTCTGGTGCTCCAACAGCTACCCTCTAGATGCGTATGTGTCTGGTGCTCCAACAGGGGTAGGGGGTGTAGTCTGGTGCTCCAACAGCTACCCTCTAGATGCGTAGGGGTGTGTCTGGTGCTCCAGTTTGACAGCTCTCTAGATGCAGCTGGTGCTCCAACAGCTACCCTCTAGATGTGTAGGGGTGTAGTTTGACGCTCCAACAGCTACCCTCTCTAGATCTGCGTAGGGGTGGGGTGTAGTCTGGTGCTCCAACAGCTACCCTCTAGATGCGTAGGGGTGTAGTCTGGTGCTCCAACAGCTACCCTCTAGATGCGTAGGGGGTGTAGTCTGGTGCTCCAACAGCTACCCTCTAGATGCGTAGGGGTGTAGTCTGGTGCTCCAGTCTGGTGCTGGTGCCAACAGCTACCCTCTAGATGCGTAGGGGGTGTAGTCTGGTGCTCCAACAGCTACCCTCTAGATGCGTAGGGGTGTAGTCTGGTGCTCCAACAGCTACCCTCTAGATGCGTAGGGGGTGTAGTCTGGTGCTCCAACAGCTACCCTCTAGATGCGTAGGGGGTGTAGTCTGGTGCTCCAACAGCTACCCTCTAGATGCGTAGGGGGTGTAGTCTGGTGCTCCAACAGCTACCCTCTAGATGCGTAGGGGTGTAGTCTGGTGCTCCAACAGCTACCCTCTAGATGCGTAGGGGGTGTAGTCTGTAGTCTGCTACCCTCTAGATGCTGGTGCTCAACAGCTACCCTCTAGATGCGTAGGGGGTGTAGTCTGGTGCTCCAACAGCTACCCTCTAGATGCGTAGGGGTGTAGTCTGGTGCTCCAACAGCTACCCTCTAGATGTGTCTGGTGCTCCAGGGGGTGTAGTCTGGTGCTCCAACAGCTACCCTCTAGATGCGTAGGGGGTGTAGTCTGGTGCTCCAACAGCTACCCTCTAGATGCGTAGGGGTGTGTAGTCTGGTGCTCCAACAGCTACCCTCTAGATGTGTAGGGGGTAGTGTAGTCTGGTGCTCCAACAGCTACCCTCTAGATGCGTAGGGGTGTAGTCTGGTGCTCCAACAGCTACCCTCTAGATGCGTAGGGGGTGTAGTCTGGTGCTCTCAACAGCTACCCTCTAGATGCGTAGGGGTGTCTGGTGCTCCAGTCTGGTGCTCCAGCAGCAGCTACCCTCTAGATGCGTAGGGGATGTAGTTTGATGTTCCAGCAGCTACCTGCTAGATGCATAGGGGGTGTAGTTTGGTGCTCCAACAGCTACTATCAATAAATTGGTTTTCCTTTAAAAAAGGATAGATGTTTCTGACCATTATTTATTCAAAAGCAGTATCAAATCTAATTTATTTATATAGCCCTTTTTACATCAGCAGATGTCACAAAGTGCTTATACAGAAACCCAGCCTAAATCCCCAAAGACCAAGCAATGCAGATGTAGAAGCGCGGAGGCTAAGATAAACAAGCGAAGAAATCTAGAGAGGAGCAGGCTCTGAGTGGTGGCCAGTCCTCTTCTGCTGTGCCTGGTAGAGATTATAAGAGTACATGCCTAATAAGACCAGATCGTTCTTCAAAATGTTCAAACGTTCATAGATGACCAGCAGGGTCAAATAATAATCACAGTGGTTGTAGAGGGTGCAACAGGTCAGCCACTCAAGAGTAAATGTCAGTTGTCTTTTCATAATCGAGCATTCAGAGGTCGAGACAGCAGGTGCGGGAGAGAGAGAGAAAGAGAGACAGAGAGAGGGTCGAAAGCAGCAGGTCTGGAACAAGTTAGTATATCCGGTGAACAGGTCAGGGTTCCTTAGCCATAGGCAATAATGTTGAAACTGGATCAGCAGCACGACCAGGTGAACAGGGGGCCGTGGACAGGTAGTCCTGAGGAATGGTTCTAGGGCTCAGGTCCTCCGGGAGGAGAGAGAAAGAGATGCGCGAATTAGAGGGAGCAGACTTACTGTAAATTCCCACAGGACACCAGATAAGACAGAATAATTGCACCAGATAGGACAGACTGACCCTAGCCCCCCGGCACATAGACTATTGCCGCATAGATACTGGAGACTGAGACACGGGGGGTCAGGGGACACTGTGGCCATATCCGAAGAAACCCCCGGACAGGGACAACCAGGTAGGATATTACTCCACCCACTTTGCCAAAGCACAGCCCCCACACCCCTAGAGGGATATCAACAGACCGCCAACTTACTACCCTGAGACAATGCTGTATATAGCCCACGAAGATCTCATCCACCGCACAAGCCCAAGGTGTTGCAAAACCTGGATAGGGGACACTGTAGATAAAGTTATTCTGTCTCTGCGGCCTATAATGTGCAAATATTATTTGGTATAGTTTGGTACAATTCAAAGCTGATCAGGCCCAGTCCAGGACAATATGAAGCCTTAGGCAAGACCCCCCAAAAATGCTGCCCTCTTATCTGCAGCATTGAAGGTCCCCAAGAACACACTGACTTCCATCATTCTTAAATGGAAGAAGTTTGGAACCACCAAGATTCTTCCTTGAACTGGCCCCACGGCCAAACTGAGCAATCGTGAAGATGGACCTTGGTCAAGGAGGTGAAGGAGCACCAGATGGTCACTCTGACATGGTACCATCTCTACAGTGAAGCATGGTGGTGGCAGCATCATGCTGTGGGGATTTTTTTCAACACAGGGACTAGGAGACTAGTCAGGATCGAGGGAAAGATGAGCGGAGCAAAGTACAGAGAGATTCATGAAGAAAACCTGCTCCAGAGCGCTCAGGACCTCAGACTGGGGCGAAGGTTCACCTTACAACAGAACAACGACCCTAAGCACAGAGCCAAGACAACGCAGAGCCAAGACAACGCAGTGGCTTCAGGACAAGTCTCTGAATGTCCTTGAGTGGTCCAGCCAGAGCCCGGACTCGAACCCGATTGAACATCTCTGGAAAAAGCTGAAAATATCTGTGCAGCGACGCTCCCCATCCAACCTGACAGAGCTTGAGAGGATCAGCAGGGAATAATGGGAGAAACTCCCCAAATACAGGTGTGCCAAGCTTGTAGCGTCACACCTAAGAAGACTCGAGGCTGTAATTACTAAGGTGCTTCAACACATTACTGAATAAAGGGTCTGAATGCTTATGTACAGGTGATGTCGGGGATTTACATACACTTAGGTTGGAGTCATTAAAAGTCGTTTTTCAAACACTCCACAAATTTCTTGTTAACAAACTTTAGTTTTGGCAAGTTGGTTAGGACATCTACTTTGTGCACGACACATGTAACTTTTCCAACAATTGTTTACAGACAGATTATTTCACTTATAATTCACTGTATCACAATTCCAGTGGGTCAGAAGTTTACATACACTAAGTTGACTGTGCCTTTAAACAGCTTGGAAAATTCCAGAAAATTATGTCATGGCTTTAGAAGCTTCTGATAGGCTAATTGACATCATTTGAGACAATTGGAGGTGCACCTGTGGATGTATTTCAAGGCCTACCTACAAACTCAGTGCCTCTTTGCTTGACATCATGGGAAAATCAAAATAATTCAGCCAAGACCTCAGAACAAAATTGTAAACCTCCACAAGTCTGGTTCATCCTTGGGAGCAATTTCCAAACACCTGAAGGTACCACGTTCATCTGTACAAGCAATAGTAGCCAAGAATATACACCATGGGACCACGCAGTTGTCAAACCGCTCAGGATGGAGACACGTTCTGTCTCCTAGAGATGTGCAAGTCAATCCCAGAAGTGCAAGTCAATTCCAGAGCAACAGCAAAGGAAGATGCTGGAGGAAGTACGGGTACAAAAGTATATATATCCACAGTAAAACGAGTCCTATATCATCATAACCTGAAAGGCCACTCAGCAAGGAAGAAGCCACTGCTCCAAAACAGCCATTAAAAAGACAGACTACGGTTTGCAACTGAACATGGGGACAAAGATCATACTTTTTGGAGAAATGTCCTCTGGTCTGATGAAACAAAAATAGAACTGTTTGGCCATAATGACCATTGTTATGTTTGGAGGGAAAAAGGGGGAGGCTTGCAAGCCAAAGAACATCATCCCAACCATGAAGCACGGGGGTGACAGCATCATGTTGTGGGGGTGCTTTACTGCAGGAGAGGCTGGTGCACTTCACAAAATAGATTGCGTCATGGGGCAGGAAGATTAAGTGGATATATTGAAGTAACATCTCAAGACATCAGTCAGGAAGTTAAAGCTTGGTCACACAAGGGTCTTCCAAATAGACAATGACCCCAAGCATACTTCCAAAGTTGTGGCAAAATGGCTTAAGAACAACAAGTCAAGATATTGGAGTGGCCATCAACAAAGCCCTGACCTCAATCCTACAGAAAATGTGTGGGCAGAACTGAAAAAGCGTGTGCGAGCAAGGAGGCCTACAAACCTGACTCAGTTACACCAGCTCTGTCAGGAGGAATGGGCCAAAATTCACCCAACTTATTGTGGGAAGCTTATGGATGGCTACCCCAAACATTTGACCCAAGTTAAACAATTTAAAGGCAATGCTACCAAATACTAATTGAGTGTATGTAAACTTATGACCCACTGGGAATGTAATGAAAGAAATATAAGCTGAAATCAATCATTTTCTCAACTATTATTCAGACATTTCAAATTCTTAAAATAACGTGGTGATCCTAACTGATCTAAAACAGATAATTTTTTACTAGGATTAAAGGTCAGGAATTGTGAAATACTGAGTTTAAATGTATTTGCGTAAGGTTTAAGTTCCGCAAGTTTTAAGTTCCTCGGCATACCATCACAGACAAACTGAATTGGTCCACTCACACAGACAGCATCGTGAGGAAGGCGCAGCAGCGCCTCTTCAACCTCAGGAGGCTGAAGAAATTCGGCTTGTCACCAAAAGCACTCACAAACTTCTACAGATGCACAATCGAGAGCATCCTGGCGGGCTGTATCACCGCCTGGTATGGCAACTGCACCGCCCTCAACCGTAAGGCTCTCCAGAGGGTAGTGAGGTCTGCACAACGCATCACCGGGGGCAAACTACCTGCCCTCCAGGACACCTACACCACCCGATGCTACAGGAAGGCCATAAAGATCATCAAGGACACCAACCACCCGAGCCACTGCCTGTTCACCCCGCTGCCATCCAGAAGGCGAGGTCAGTACAGGTGCATCAAAGCTGGGACCGAGAGACTGAAAAACAGCTTCTATCTCAAGGCCATCAGACTGTTAAACAGCCACCACTAACATTGAGTGGCTACTGCCAACACACTGTCAATGACACTGACTCTACTCCAGCCACTTTAATCATGGGAATTGATGGGAAATGATGTAAATATATCACTAGCCACTTTAAACAATGCTACCTTATATAATGTTACTTACCCTACATTGTTCATCTCATATGCATACGTTGATACTGTACTCTATATCATCGACTGCATCCTTATGTAATACATGTATCACTAGCCACTTTAACTATGCCACTTGGTTTACATACTTATCTCATATGTATATACTGTACTCGATATCATCTACTGCATCTTGCCTATGCTGCTCTGTACCATCACTCATTCATATATCCTTATGTACATATTCTTTATCCCCTTACACTGTGTATGACAGTAGTTTTTTTTGGAATTGTTAGTTAGATTACTTGCTCGTTATTACTGCATTGTCGGAACTAGAAGCACAAGCATTTCGCTACACTCGCATTAACATCTGCTAACCATGTGTATGTGACAAATAAAATTTGATTTGATTTGATTTGATTTGATTTATGTAAACTTCCGACTTCAACTGTATGTCAAAGATCCAGTATATTATAAATATGTGGTGTGTAAATACAATGTACAGTAGAAATACGATGAGCTACTTTGATATTTCAGTTTTTTATTTTTAATACATTTGCGAACCTGTTTTTGCGTTACTTTATGAATTATTGAGGTAAATTGATGAGTGGGGAAAAAACAATTTAATCAAGTTTAGAATAAAGCTGGAACGTAACAAAAACTTGGTAAAAGTCAAGGGGTCTGAATACTTTCCGAATGCTACTGTATATGGAACGATTGTAGTCATGATACAGTTTTAGTTTTTGATGTCCCAGGCTACCTGGCTAAAATGCTTCCTCGCTAGCCTAACTTCCATTCATGGGCAATGTTTAACATTAGCCTTCTACATCTAGCTACATATTGAACTTCCATCCTCTCAGGCTAGAGGCACAACAATGTATAAATCAATGGTTGGATCAGAATCACAGTTATAATCATTGGCCAGTACGGAGAATTAAGTAAAAGCAAGTCCAAATTCCTATCTCTATCCATGGCTAACACAATGAGATGCAACAATTCAAGTTTTTCTGTCAATGACGTATTCTCTCAATGGTATTTGACAGGAATGACGCCAAATCCAAGCTGGCTTCACCTTGACTCTTGTTTTTGGTGCGCCAGGAACATTCACAGTTGAGCTTGCTCAGTTTAGCTCAACGCTGATTTGCAATTTTTGTTTCATACCAGATGCTCGCTGGTTTCAATGCTATGGGCGGCAACAATGTCATACTCGTTTGGACCAGACAACATCAGATAGATGGCCTACACATAGAGAGACAGATGGGTGCTGTTTCGCTTTCTCCTGTGAGTATCTCTGTGAGTATTCAGCCTCTTGGGAATTGAAGGAAAATGATTATTATATTTTTTTTGGGGGGGGGGTGCCTGGCTTCCCTTGGCCATGAGTCCCAAATAGCACCCTATACTGTGCTACTTTTGTCCGGGGCTAAGATCTCTATGTTGTGCACTACTTTTGACAAGGACCCTGAGGCTTCATGCCCATCGAGGGCACAAGGGCACGTGCCCGTTCAGATTTGGTTTACTCCAGACCTGACTGCCCTTGACCAGCACAAAACACCCTGTGGCGTACTGCATTAGCATCAAATTTCCCCCACGATATGCAAATATTCAGGGAGGTTAGGAACTAATATACACAGGCAGTTAGGAAAGCAAAGACTTTTTCAAACAGAGATTTGCATCCTGGAGGACAAACTCCAAAAAGTTCTGGGAGACTGTAAAGTCCATGTAGAATAGGATCTCCTCCTCCCAGCTGCCCACAGCACCTGTACTCCCTGTTCACCCACGACTGCACGGCCAGGCACGACTCCAACACCATTATTAAGTTTGCAGACGACACAACAGTGGTAGGCCTGATCAACGACAACGACGAGACAGCCTATAGGGAGGAGGTCAGAGACCTGGCCGGGTGGTGCCAGAATAACAACCTATCCCTCAACGTAACCAAGACTAAGGAGATGATTGTGGACTACAGGAAAAGGAGGACCGAGCACGCCCCCATTCTCATCGACGGGGCTGTAGTGGAGCAGGTTGAGAGCGTCAAGTTCCTTGGTGTCCATGTAACAGTATAACTTTAGACCGTCCCCTCGCCCATACCTGGGCGCGAACCAGGGACCCTCTGCACACATCATCAACAGTCACCCACGAAGCATCGTTACCCATCGCTCCACAAAAGCCACGGCCCTTGCAGAGCAAGGGGAACCACTACTTCAAGGTCTCAGAGCAAGTGACGTCACCGATTGAAACGCTATTTAGTGCGCACCACCTCTAACTAGCTAGCCGTTTCACATCCGTTACATCCACATCAACAACAAACTAGAATGGTCCAAACACACCAAGAAAGTCATGAAGAGGGCACGACAAAGCCTATTCCCCCTCAGGAAACAAAATAGATTTGGCATGGGTCCTGAAATCCTCAAAAGGTTCTACAGCTGCAACATTGAGAGCATCCTGACCGGTTGCATCACTGCCTGGTACGGCAATTGCTCGGTCTCTGACCGCAAGGCACTACAGAGGGTAGTGCGTATGGCCCAGTACATCACTGGGACTAAGCTGCCTGCCATCCAGGACCTCTACATCAGGCGGTGTCAGAGGAAGGCTCTAAAAATTGTCAAAGACCCCAGTCATAGACCCCAGTCATAGACTGTTCTCTCTACTACCGCATGGCAAGCGGTACCAGAGTGCCAAGTCTAGGACAAAAAGGCTTCTAAATTTACAAAATAGCCTCCAACACTCTACTCAGCATATTGGATGTAGTCTATCACAATGCCATCCGTTTTGTCACCAATGCACCGTATGCTACCCACCACTGCGACCTGTACGCTCTCGTTGGCTGGCCCTCGCTTCATATTCATCGCCAAACCCACTGGCTCCAGGTCATCTATAAGTCTTTGCTAGGTAAAGCCCTGCCTTTTCTCAGCTCACTGGTCACCATAACAACACCCACCCGTAGCACACGCTCCAACAGCTATATTTCACTGGTCACCCCCAAAGCCAATTCCTAATTTGGCACCCTTTCCTTCCAGTTCTCTACTGCCAATGACTGGAACAAATTGCTAAAATGCCTGAAGCTGGAGACTCATATCTCCCTCACTAACTTTAAGCACCAGCTGTCAGAGCAGCTTACAGATCATTGCACCTGCATATAGCCCATCTGTAAATAGCCCACCCAAATACCTCATCCCCAAATTGTTATTACTTATTTTTTGCTCCTTTGCACCCCAGTATCTCTACTTACACATTCATCTTCTGCACATCTATCACTCCAGTGTTTAATTTATAAATTGTCATTTCTTCACCACTATGGCCTATTTATTGCCTTACCTCCTTACCTCATTTGCATACATTGTATATATACTTTTTCTATTGTGTTATTGACTGTACGTTTTGTTTATTCCATGTGTAACTCTAACTCTGTAACTCTGTGTTGTTGTTTGTGCCGCACTGCTTTGCTTTATCTTGGCCAGTTGTAAATGAGAACTTGTTCTCAACTGGTCTACCTGGTTAAATAAAGGTGAAATAAAAAAATAAAAAAAATGTGGGCATATGCTGCCGGTGATGGACAGGAGTTGCAGGAGATGTGTTTGTATGTAGCCTATTGATTCCGTCTTGATGAATAAATTAAACAAGCAATTTTATGAAGACGGCTTGAGCTAGCCAGGTTCCCAATCTCCCATCCCCATAACTAGAAACTAAGCCATTCTAGGCTATCAATCAAGTTAGAGTAGCTTGTCTAACTATGTCAGCTGGCATGCCTGCTGGTAAGGGTTGCTAGACTTTTAGAAAATAACAAAATTGCTTTAATCCTTGGGTTGTGATGCTATACAGTACCAATCTCCCCCCCCCATCATTACATACTATGTGCTCCGTCTAAAATAACAGGTGCGTGACACCCCTGCCAAGACCCGTAGGCACTACATATAGGGAATAGGTTTCCATAGGGCTCTGGTCTAAAGTAGTGCACTACATAGGGAATAGGGTGCCATGGGGTTCTGGTCTAAAGTAGTGCACTACATAGGGAATAGGGCTCTGGTCTAAAGTAGTGCACTATATAGGGAATAGGGTTCCATTTGGGACGTAAGCACATTTGACCCACTGACCAAGATAAACTGGTTAAACGCCAGTGTATTAACCTTAATGTAATAGACCTTGGATGGTGATGAGAGAGAGAGAGAGAGAGAGAGATCGTACTTTCCTTGTGCCATAATGGCTTTTATAAACTGGGTGGTTCCAGCCCTGACCTGAATGCTGATAGGCTGACAGCCGTTGTATATCAGAACATGTACCACGGGTATGACAAACCATGTCTTTTACTGATCTAATTACTTTGGTATCCAGTTTATAATAGCAATAAGGCACATCAGGTGTCTGTGGTATATGGCCAATATACCATGGCTGAGGGCTGTATCCAGGAACTCCGCTTCGCGTCGTGCCTAGGAACAGCTGTTTAGCCGTGGTATATTGGCCATATACCACACCCCCTCGGGCCTTATTGCTTAATTATAATTTAGTTGGCTGTTAATAAAATATTCAAATAAATAAATTCATTAATAAGCATTTTAATCAATAGTAATTTACATAATGTATCACCTGTAGTGTGTTTACATTGAGTAAGTATCCGTTATGCTGGAAGGCCAGCCTACCTCTGTCTTCCACGGTAGTACGGTAATAATCCCACTCTGAGGTGGGCCGTAGCAGACATAGGTACCTGGCGAGAGAGTAGTAGTGAAAGTCCAAAACGCACAGTTGGCTGCCGTAGAATTCAATCTAAAAAGGGATAAAACGTACACTTGTTTTTTTCCTGTCGATCGACACGAACCTACTCCACATTTTGTACGTGACAGGAAAATGTTTGAACTGCTCTACACAACCACCAGCTCCGCTAGCCCAAATGTTTCTTTTCCTTTGATAAACGCTTCATTAATTCATCCACGACAACAACAAACAGAAGTCAATCACTGAAGTCTAAACGAATATAAAGCCGTTATGAAATCAAATGTAAGCCCATACTTAACGGCATCGGATTCACATGGCCAAGCATTGACTCAGAAGGAGGCTTGGCTGGCTGGCAACAAAGTGTTTTGTATTCATCTCAGGTTTCCCCCCGGCCGCCAGCGGTCATTGATTAGGTATTTACATGGGTTCGGATCGAAGGCACCAGTGCGACTTGACTGTGTGATAAGCAGACAGAGGCAGGCAGCCTACCATTATACACCCCCAGTGTTGTCTAATTTAGCTGACTGTTATGGTGCTACATATTTGGTTATAATTAATTAGGTGACGGTGGCTAATTGAAAAATCATAATGAGCCTTTGATAGTACATTTAATAACAGTATGCATAGAACAAGGTTATACTGTATTTTTGGTATTTGATATTTTATTAGGATCCTCATTAGCTATGTTGTGAAAGTAGCAGCTACTCTTCCTGGGGTCCAACACAAAACACAAAACATGACATAATACAGAACATTAATACACAAAACATAATACAGAATTAAATAATACAGAACATTAATAGACAAAACATAATACAGAATTAAATAATACAAAACATTAATACACATGAACAGCTCAACATCAATAGTCACTCCAGTGTTAATGATAAATTGTAATTACTTCCCCACTACGACCTATCTATTGCCTTACCTCCTTACCTCATTTGCATACATTGTATATAGACATTTTCTATTGTGTTATTGACTGTACGTTTTGTTTATTCCATGTGTAACTCTAACTCTGTAACTCTGTGTTGTTGTTTGTGCCGCACTGCTTTGCTTTATCTTGGCCAGTTGTAAATGAGAACTTGTTCTCAACTGGTCTACCTGGTTAAATAAAGGTGAAATAAAAAAAATAAAAACATGTGGGCATATGCTGCCGGTGATGGGCAGGAGTTGCAGGAGATGTGTTTGTATGTAGCCTATTGATTCCGTCTTGATGAATAAATTAAACAAGCAATTTTATGAAGACGGCTTGAGCTAGCCAGGTTCCCAATCTCCCATCCCCATAACTAGAAACTAAGCCATTCTAGGCTATCAATCAAGTTAGAGTAGCTTGTCTAACTATGTCAGCTGGCATGCCAGCTGGTAAGGGTTGCTAGACTTTTAGTCTTTAGACCCTTAATCTTACCTCATTTGCACACAATGTATATAGATTTTTTTTCTCTACGGTGTTATTGACTGTATGTTTGTTTATTCCATGTGTAACTCTGTGTTGTTGTTTGTGTCGCACTGCTTTGCTTTATCTTGGCCAGGTCACAGTTGTAAATGAGAATTTGTTCTCAACTGGTTAAATAAAGGTGAAATAAAATAACAAATAAAATAAATGTATTTGAAAAAATGGTACATGTAGCTTACATATCAATACCAATACAAACACAAACTATCTGGGTGAAACAGGCGAGAGGCGTTGTGCCGTGAGGTGTTGCTTTATCTGTTTTCTGAAACCAGGTTTGTTGTTCATCTGAGCTGATGATGATGGAACGGAGTTCCATGCAATAAGGGCTCTATATAATACTGTACGCTTTCTTAAATTTGTTCTGGAATTGGGACTATGAAAAGACCCCTGATGGCATGTCTGGTGGGGTAAGTGTGTGTCAGAGCTGTGTGTAAGTTGATTATGCAAACAAAAGTCATGAGCTCTCCTCCTGTTTCTAAACAAAGCAAAGATGAATAAAGGTGGAATTCAATCTGGATTTTCAACACGTTTCTTATAAAAAATAAGTGATGCAGTCAGTCTCTCCTCAACTCTTAGCCAAGAGAGACTGGCAGCATAGTATTTATATCAGCCCTCTGATTACAATGAAGAGCAAAACGTGCCGCTCTGTTCTGGACCAGCTGCAGTTTAACTAGGTCTTTCCTTACAGCACTGGACTAGATGACTGGACAATAATCAAGATCAGATAAAACTAAAGCCTGCAGAACTTTGTGGAGTAAGGTATCAAAAAAACAGAGCATCTCTTCATTATGGATCGACCTCTCCCCATCTCTTTATTACAGACAGACCTCTCCCCATCTCTTTACTACAGACAGACCTCTCCCCATCTCTTTATTACAGACAGACCTCTCCCCATCTCTTTATTACAGACAGACCTCTCCCCATCTCTTTACTACAGACAGACCTCTCCCCATCTCTTTATTACAGACAGACCTCTCCCGATCTCTTTACTACAGACAGACCTCTCCCCATCTCTTTACTACAGACAGACCTCTCCCCATCTCTTTACTACAGACAGACCTCTCCCCATCTCTTTATTACAGACAGACCTCTCCCCATCTCTTTATTACAGACAGACCTCTCCCCATCTCTTTACTACAGACAGACCTCTCTCTCTTTACTACAGACAGACCTCTCCCCATCTCTTTACTACAGACAGACCTCTCCCCATCTCTTTACTACAGACAGACCTCTCCCCATCTCTTTACTACAGACAGACCTCTCCCCATCTCTTTATTAGACAGACCTCTCCCCATCTCTTCATTACGATCGACCTCTCCCCATCTCTTTACTACAGACAGACAGACCTCTCCCCATCTCTTTACTACAGACAGACCTCTCCCCATCTCTTTATTACAGACAGACCTCTCCCCATCTCTTTATTACAGACAGACCTCTCCCCATCTCTTTACTACAGACAGACCTCTCCCCATCTCTTTATTACAGACAGACCTCTCCCCATCTCTTTATTAGAAACAGACCTCTCCCCATCTCTTTATTACAGACAGACCTCTCCCCATCTCTTTATTAGAAACAGACCTCTCCCCATCTCTTTATTACAGACAGACCTCCCCCATCTCGTTATTACAGACAGACCTCTCCCCATCTCTTTATTACAGACAGACCTCTCCCCATCTCTTTATTACAGACAGACCTCTCCCCATCTCTTTACTACAGACAGACCTCTCCCCATCTCTTTATTACAGACAGACCTCTCCCCATCTCTTTATTACAGACAGACCTCTCCCCATCTCTTTACTACAGACAGACCTCTCCCCATCTCTTTATTACAGACAGACCTCTCCCCATCTCTTTACTACAGACAGACCTCTCCTTATCTCTTTATTACAGACAGACCTATCTCTTTATTACAGACAGACCTCTCCCCATCTCTTTATTACAGACAGACCTCTCCCCATCTCTTTATTACATACAGACCTCTCCACATCTCTTTATTACAGACAGACCTCTCCCCATCTCTATATTACAGACAGACCTCTCCCCATCTCTTTATTACAGACAGACCTCTCCCCATCTCTTTATTACAGACAGACCTCTCCCCATCTCTATATTACAGACAGACCTCTCCACATCTCTTTACTACAGACAGACCTCTCCCCATCTCTTTATTACAGACAGACCTCTCCCCATCTCTTTACTACAGACAGACCTCTCCCCATCTCTTTACTACATACAGACCTCTCCCCATCTCTTTATTACAGACAGACCTCTCCTTATCTCTTTATTACAAACATACCTCTCCCCATCTCTTTACTACAGACAGACCTCTCCCCATCTTTACAACCATTGAATCAATATGTTTTGACCAGGACAGTTTACAATCTAAGGTAACACCAAGTAATTTAGTCTCCTCAACTTGTTCAACAGCCACACCATTCATTACCAGATTCAGTTGAGGTCTAGAACTTAAGGAATGATTTGTACCAAATAAAATGCTCTTAGTTTTTGAGATGTTCAGGACCAGTTTATTACTGGCCACCCATTCCAAAACAGACTGCAACTCTTTGTTAAGGGTTTCAGTGACTTCATTAGCTGTGGTTGCTGATGCGTATGTGGTTGAATAATCAGCATACATAGACACACATGCTTTGTTTAATGCCAGTGGCAGGTCGTTGGTACAAATAGAAAAGAGATGTTAGATAGACTCGATCTGTCACACCTAAAGCTACTACAATAATATAATTATGTAATTACAGGGCCACCTGCAGCTTAAATATCAATGTAGCTCCTCATATTTCTACTACTGTACATTGTATTTACACACCACATATTTATAATATACTGGAATTTTGACATACAGTTGAAGTCGGAAGTTTACATACACTTTAGCCAAATACATTCCAACACACTTTTTTCACAATTCCTGACATTTAATCCTGTCACGATTTCTACCGAAGGTAACTCCTCTCCCTGTTCGGGCGGCGCTCGGCGCTCGGCGTCGCCGGTCTACTAACCGGTCTACTAGCCGGTTTACTAGCCACTACCGATCCCTTTTTCTTTTTCTGGTTGTTTTGTCTGTGTTCCTTTTCACACCTGGTTTTCAATTGCTTTGATTTCTGTGGGTATATAGGGCACCTGTTACCTGCCGTAATTCGTGCAGGATTAGATTTGTGTGCATTGCGCTCGATTGTATTTGATGTTTGTTTGCTATTACGCACGTGTATGTAAAGTGTTGGAACTGTGTTTGTTCCTCCGTGTGTTTGCACGAGTATTCGAGAGCGTAGTTTTGGGATTTTTTTCTGTGCCGTCTATATTATTAAACACGCTTCTCAGACATCCCTGCTCTCCTGCGCCTGACTCCTACACCTCTCACCAAGACGCATATTATCACAAATCCGGGTAAAAAAATTCCCTGTTTTAGATCAGTTAGGATCACCACGTTATTTTAAGAATGTGAAATGTCAGAGTAATAGTAGAGAGAATTATTAGGGAATAATTTATTTCAGCTTTTCCCAGTGGGTCAGAAGTTTACATACACTCAATTAGTATTTGGTAGCATTGCCTTTAAATTGTTTAATTTGGATCAAACATTTCGGGTAGCCATCCATAAGCTTCCCACAATAAGTTGGGTGAATTTTGGCCCATTCCTCCTGACAGAGCTGGTGAAACTGAGTCAGGTTTGTAGGCCTCCTTGCTTCCACACACTTTTTCAAATCTGCCCACAAATGTTCTATAGGATTGAGGTCCGGGCTTTGTGATGGCCACTCCAATACCTTGACTTTGTTGTCCTTAAGAAATTTTGCCTTATCTTAGGAAGTATGCTTGGGGTCATTGTTAATTTGGAAGACCCATTTGCGACCAAGCTTTAACTTCCTGACTGTTTTTAGATGTTGCTTCAATATATCTACATAATTTCTACATGTTTCATCAGACCAAAGGATATTTATCCAAAAAGTAGGATCTTTGTCCCAGCTGCAAACCGTAGTCTGGCTTTTTTTATGGCGGTTTTGGAGAAGTGGCTTCTTCCTTGCTGAGCGGCCTTTCAGGTTATGTCGATATAGAACTCGTTTTACTGTGGATATAGATACTTTTGTACCTGTTTCCTCCAGCATCTTCACAAGGTCCTTTGCTGTTCTGGGATTGACTTGTACCTTTCACACCAAAGTACGTTCATCTCTAGGAGAAAGTGTCTCCTTCCTGAGCGGTATGATGGCTCCGTGGTCCCATGGTGTTTATACTTGCGTACTATTGTTTGAACAGATGAACGTGGTGCCTTCAGGCGTTTGGAAATTGTTCCCAAGGATGAACCAGACTTGTGGAGGTTTACAATTCTTTTTCTTAGGTCTTGGCTGATTTCTTTTGATTTTCCCATGATGTCAAGCAAAGAGGCACTGAGTTTGAAGGTACTCCTTGAAATACATCCACAAGTACACCTCCAATTGACTCAAATTATGTCAATTAGCCTATCAGAAGCTTCTAAAGCCATGACATTTTCTGGAATTTTCCAAGCTGTTTAAAGGAACAGTCAACTTAGTGTATGTAAACTTCTGACCCACTGGAATTGTGATACAGTGAATTATAAGTGAAATAATCTGTCTGTAAACAATTGTTGGAAAAGTTACTTGTGTCATGCAAAAAGTAGATGTCCTAACCGACTTGCCAAAACTATAGTTTGTTAACAAGACATTTGTGGAGTGATTGAAAAATGAGTTTAATTGACTCCAATCTAAGTGCATGTAAACTTCCGACTTCAACTGCTTACTCTAATATACAGTGGCAAGAACCCTTTGGAAATACCTGGATTTCTGCATCAATTGGTCCTAAAATTTGATCTGAACTTCATCAATAGACAGTCTGCTTAAAACAAATAACACACAAACAATTAAACGTTTTCATGTCTTTATTGAACACACCATGTAAACATTCACAGTGCAGGGTGGGAAAAGTATGTGAACCCTTGGATTTAATAACTGGTTGACCCTCCTTTGGCAGCAATAACCTCAACCAAACGTTTGCTTTAGTTGCGCATCAGACCTGCACAAAGGCCAGAAGGAATTTTGGACTATTCCTCTTTACAAAACTGTTTCAGTTCACCAATATTCTTGGGATGTCTGGTGTGAACCACTCTGTTGTCATGCCAAGTTAATAAACAGATCACTGACCATTTCAAATTCCACCGTACCATCTCCGCTGTGCAATCTGGTTTCCGAGCTGGTTCACCTCAACCACGCTCAAGGTACTAAACGATATAACTGCCATTGATAAAAGACAGTACTGTGCAGCCGTCTTCATCGACCTGGCCAAGGCTTTCGACTCTGGCAATCACAGTATTCTTATCGGCAGACTCAATAGCCTTGGTTCCTCGAATGACTGCCTCGCCTGGTTCACCAACTATTTCGCAGACAGAGTTCAGTGTGTCAAATCGGAGGGCCTGTCCAGACCTCTGGCAGTCTCTATGGGGGTACCACAGGGTTCAATTCTCGGGCTGAATCTTTTCTCTGTACATATCAATGATGTCGCTCTTGCTGCGGGTGATTCCCTGATCCACCTCTACGCAGACGACACCATTCTGTATACATCTGGCCCTTCTTCGGACGCTGTGTTAACTAACCTCCAAACTGCTTTCATTGCCATACAACACTCCTTCCGTGGCCTCCAACTGCTCTTAAACGCTAGTAAAAACCAAATGCATGCTTTTCATCCGTTCGCTGCCCACACCCGCCCGCCCCTCCCGCCCAACTAGCATCACCACCCTGGACGGTTCTGATCTAGAATATGTGGACAACTACAAATACCTAGGTGTCTGGCTAGAATGTAAACTCTCCCTCCAGACTCATATTAAACATCTCCAATCCAAAATCAAATCTAGAATCGGCTTTCTATTTCGCAACAAAGCCTCCTCCACTCACGCCGCCAAACTTACACCAGTAAAACTGACTATCCTACCGATCCTCGACTTCGGCGATGTCATCTACAAAATAGCTTCCAATACTCTACTTAGCAAACTGGGTGCAGTCTATCACAGTGCCATCCTTTTTGTCACAAGCCCCATATACTACCCACCACTGCAACCTGTATGCTCTAGTCGGCTGGCCCTCGCAACATATTCGACGCAAAACCCACTGGCTCCATGTCATCTATAAGTCTATGCTAGGTAAAGCCACACCTTATCTCAGCTCACTGGTCATGATGACTATTGTGTTATTGCCTGTACGCAGCTTACAGATCATTGCACCTGTATATAGCCCATCTGTAAATAGCCCATCCAAATACCTCATCCCCATATTGTTATTACTTATTTATTTTTTGCTCCTTTGCACCCCAGTATCTCTACTTACACATTCATCTTCTGCACATCTGTCACTCCAGTGTTAATTTATAAATGGTCATTTCTTCACCACTACAGCCTATTTATTGCCTTACCTCCTTTGCATACACTGTATATAGACTTTCTATTGTGTTATTGACTGTACGTTTGTTTATTCCATGTGTAACTCTGTGTTGTTGATTGTGTCGCACTGCTTTTCTTTATCTTGGCCAGGTCGCAGCTGTAAATGAGAACTTATTCTCAACTAGCCTACCTGGTTAAATAAAGGTGAAATAAAAAATAAAATGCCATAGCATTTTTATCGTGTTAAGTTCAGAAGGCGTATTTCTTCTGTGTAACTATTATTTTCTTGATTTACTTCTGTGTTTTGGGTCGTTGTCCTGTTGCATCACCCAACTTCTGTTGAGCTTCCATTGGCAAACCGATAGCCTAACATTCTCCTGCAAAATGTCTTGATAAACTTGGGAATTCATTTTTTCCGTTGATGATAGCAAGCTGTCCAGGCCCTGAGGCAGCAAAGCAGCCCCAAACCATGATGCTCCCTCCACCATACTTTACTGTTGGGATGAGGTGTTGGTTATGATGTGCTGTGCCTTCTTTCTCCACACATAGCGTTGTGTGTTCCTTCCAAACAACTCAACTGTAGTTTCATCTGTCCAAAGAATATTTTGCCAGTAGAGCTGTGGAACATCCAGGTGCATTTTTGCAAACTTCAGACGTGCAGCAATGTTTTTTGGACAGCGGTGGCTTCCTCTGTGGTGTCCTCCCATGAACACCAATCTTGTTGAGTGTTTTATGTATCGTGACTCATTAACAGAGATGTTAGCATGTTCCAGAGATTTAGCTGACGTTCTAGGATTCTTCTTAACCTCATTGAGCATTCTGTGCTGTGCTCTTGCAGTCATCTTTGCAGGAAGGCCACTCCTAGGGAGAGTAGCAACAGTACTGAACTTTCTCCATTTTATAGACATCTTGTCTTACCGTGGACTGATGAACATCAAGGCATTTAGAGATATATTTGAAACCCTTTCCAGCTTTATGCAAGTCAACAATTCTTAATCTTGGGTCTTCTGAGATGTCTTTGCTCGAGGCATGGTTCACATCAGGCAAAGCTTCTTGTGAATAGCAAACTCAAGTTTAGTGAGTTTTTTTATAGGGCAAGGCAGCTCTAACCAACATCTCCAATCTCGTCTCATTGATTGGACTCCAGGTTAGCTGACTCCTGACTCCAATTAGCTTTTGGAGAAGTCATTAGCCTAGGGGTTCACATACTTTTTCCAACCTACACTGTGAATGTTTAAATTAAAAATACAATAGTTTGTGTGTTATTTGTTTAAGCACAGTGTTTTTATATTGTTGTGACTTAGATGAAGATCAGATCAAATTTGATGACAAATTTATGCAGAAATCCAAGTCATTCCAAAGGGTTCATATACTTTTCTTGCCACTGTATATACTGCTCTACATGTCATTCTTAATGAACTGATCTTGTGTAAATTATCCCAGTGTAAATATTTATAGATTGCATTTGATTACTGCTCGTCATATATTCTGTATTATAATTGTTCTCACATTTTAATTGTTTGACATTTTATTGTATTGTTATTCAGAGCTAGTAACCTAAGCATTTTACTGCACTGTTAGTGTTACACACACACACAGACAGACAGGGAGAGGGAGAGGGTCCTGGTGGAGTGGCAGCAGGTCAAGGAGACAAAGGATGAGCAGTAGAGAGGATGGCAGGAGCAGATATAACAGCTAGAGAGCTAGTAATGTAAGCATTTTATTACGCCCACTATAACACCTGCTTAACAATGTATGTGAGCAATAATCTCCTGTTGTGTATTGCAAAAATGGAGAAATATACACATTTCTTCTTAGTGTAATGCAAAGACTGTCCTCATCCACCTACAACCCCCCCCAAAAAAAGCACGTCAGGTCTCAGGACAACTGATTTCATTTAGGACATAATTTGTTTACATTTTTTATCATGCAATTGACATTTTAATACTTTTTTTTTGTGTAAATTTTTATTTTATTTGATTTTTTAAAAACTTTTTTGTCATACTGGTACCCTGTGGGAATCGAACCCACAACCTGGGCACTGCTAGCGCCACGCTCTACACGGGAATAGACATCATTGAAAACATAAGAATGTAAAAAGATTCATCAGTGATGTACATCTTAGATATCGGTTAATTAACTGACACTCGTATTGTCCTTCTACATGTAAAATCATCTTTACCATCCATCCTCTCGGAAAGTGCCAAGAAAATATACTGCTTGAAATGATCGTCTCTAGCTATCCACTCCAAGTCCAAGAGCAGTAGCAACCTAAACACTCAACCACACAACCACACAGCCTTACAGCCATACAGCCCCAACTACACAGCCCCAACCACACAGCCTTACAGCCATACAGCCCCAACCACACAGCCATACAGCCCCAACCACACAGCCATACACCCATACAGCCCCAACTATACAGCCATACAGCCCCAACTATATAGCCCCAACCACACAGCTGTACAGCCATACAGCCCCAACTATACAGCCCCAACCACACAGCCTTACAGCCATACAGCTCCAACAATACAGCCCCAGCCATGCAGCCATACAGCCCGAGCCATACAGCCCCATCCATACAGCCCCATCCATGCAGCCATACAGCCCCAACCATACAGCCATACAGCCCGAGCCGTACAGCCCCAGCCATACAGCCCCAACCATATAGCCCCAGCCATACAGCCCCAACCATACAGCCGCACAGCCCCAGCCATTCAGCCCCAGCCTTACAGCCATACAGCCCGAGCCAAACAGCCCCAACCATATAGCACCAGCCAAACAGCCCCAACCATACAGCCCCAGCCATACAGCTCCAGCCATACAGCTCCAACCATACAGCCCCAACTATACAGCCCCAACCATACAGCCCCAACCATACAGCCCCAGCCATACAGCCCCAGCCATACAGCCCAAGCCATACAGCCCCAACCATAGAGACCCAGCCATACAGCCGCACAGTTCCAACCATTAAGCCCTTACAGCCATACAGCCCCAGCCATACAGCCCCAACCATACAGCCCCAACCATAGAGACCCAGCCATACAGCCATACATCCCCAATCAAACAGTCCCAGCCACACAGCCCCAACCACACAGCCCCAGCCATGCAGCCCCAACCATATAGCCCCAGCCATACAGCCCCAGCCATACAGTCTTACAGCCCCAGCCATACAGTCCAATTCAAACACATTTCACCATACAGCCCCAACCATACAGCCCCAGCCATTACAGCACCATTCATAAAGATTCCAACCTACAGCCCCAGCCATACAGCCATATAGCCCCAGCAATACAGCCCCAGCCATGGGTTGTGCCGTGGTGGAGATCTTTGTGGGCTATACTCGGCCTTGTCTCAGGATGGTAAGTTGGTGGTTGAAGATATCCCTCTAGTGGTGTGGGGGCTGTGCTTTGGCAAAGTGGGTGGGGTTATATCCTTCGTGTTTGGCCCTGTCCGGGGGTGTCATCGGATGGGGCCACAGTGTCTCCTGACACCTCCTGTCTCAGCCTCCAGTATTTATGCTGCAGTAGTTTATGTGTCGGGGGGCTAGGGTCAGTTTGTTATATCTGGAGTACTTCTCCTGTCTTATCCAGTGTCCTGTGTGAAGTTAAGTATGCTCTCTCTAATTCTCTCTTTCTCTCTTTCTTTCTCTCTCTCGGAGGACCTGAGCCCTAGGACCATGCCTCAGGACTATCTGGCATGATGACTCCTTGCTGTCCCCAGTCCACCTGGCCGTGCTGCTGCTCCAGTTTCAACTGTTCTGCCTGTGATTATTATTATTTGACCATGCTGGTCATTTATGAACATTTGAACATCTGGCCATGTTCTGTTATAATCTCCACCCTGCATAGCCAGAAGAGAACTGGCCACCCCTCATTGCCTGGTGCCTCTCTAGGTTTCTTCCTAGGTTTTGGCCTTTCTAGGGAGTTTTTCCTAGCCACCGTGCTTCTACACCTGCATTGCTTGCTGTTTGGGGTTTTAGGCTGGGTTTCTGTGCAGCACTTTGAGATATCAGCTGATGTAAGAAGGGCTTTATAAATACATTTGATTTGATACAGCCCCAACAATACAGCCATCCTTCCCCAGCCCTACAGCCTCAGCCACAAACCCCCAACTATACAGCCCCAAAAATACTGCTCAAACCCTCCTAACCATACTGCTCAAACCCTCCTAACCATACAGCTCAAACCCTCCTAACCATACAGCTCCAACCCTCCTAACCATACAGCTCCAACCCTCCTAACCATTCAGCTCCAACCCTCCTAACCATTCAGCTCCAACCCTCCTAACCATTCAGCTCCAACCCTCCTAACCATTCAGCTCCAACCCTCCTAACCATTCAGCTCCAACCCTCCTAACCATACAGCCCCAGCCCTCCTAACCATACAGCCCCAGCCATCCTAACCATACAGCTCCAACCCTCCTAACCATACAGCCCCAACCCTCCTAACCATTCAGCTCCAACCCTCCTAACCATACAGCCCTAGCCCTCCTAACCATACAGCTCCAACCCTCCTAAACATACAGCCCCAGCCCTCCTAACCATTCAGCTCCAACCCTCCTAACCATTCAGCTCCAACCCTCCTAACCATTCAGCTCCAACCCTCCTAACCATTCAGCTCCAACCCTCCTAACCATTCAGCTCCAACCCTCCTAACCATTCAGCTCCAACCCTCCTAACCATTCAGCTCCAACCCTCCTAACCATTCAGCTCCAACCCTCCTAACCATTCAGCTCCAACCCTCCTAACCATTCAGCCCCAACCCTCCTAACCATTCAGCCCCAGCCCTCCTAAACATACAGCCCCAGCCCTCCTAACCATACAGCCCCAACCCTCCTAAACATACAGCCCCAGCCCTCCTAAACATACAGCCCCAGCCCTCCTAAACATACAGCCCCAGCCCTCCTAAACATACAGCCCCAGCCCTCCTAAACATACAGCCCCAGCCCTCCTAACCATACAGCCCCAGCCCTCCTAAACATACAGCCCCAGCCCTCCTAACCATACAGCCCCAACCCTCCTAACCATACAGCCCCAGCCCTCCTAAACATACAGCCCCAGCCCTCCTAACCATACAGCCCCAACCCTCCTAACCATACAGCCCCAGCCCTCCTAACCATACAGCCCCAACCCTCCTAACCATACAGCCCCAGCCCTCCTAAACATACAGCCCCAGCCCTCCTAAACATACAGCCACAGCCCTCCTAACCATACAGCCCCAGCCCTCCTAAACATACAGCCCCAGCCCTCCTAAACATACAGCCACAGCCCTCCTAAACATACAGCCCCAGCCCTCCTAAACATACAGCCCCAGCCCTCCTAAACATACAGCCCCAGCCCTCCTAAACATACAGCCCCAGCCCTCCTAAACATACAGCCCCAGCCCTCCTAAACATACAGCCCCAGCCCTCCTAAACATACAGCCCCAGCCCTCCTAAACATACAGCAGCCCTCCTAAACATACAGCCCCAGCCCTCCTAAACATACAGCCACAGCCCTCCTAAACATACAGCCCCAGCCCTCCTAAACATACAGCCCCAGCCCTCCTAAACATACAGCCCCAACCCTCCTAAACATACAGCCCCAACCCTCCTAAACATACAGCCCCAGCCCTCCTAAACATTCAGCCCCAGCCCTCCTAAACATTCAGCCACAGCCCTCCTAAACATACAGCCCCAGCCCTCCTAAACATACAGCCCCAGCCCTCCTAAACATACAGCCCCAGCCCTCCTAAACATACAGCCCCAGCCCTCCTAAACATACAGCCCCAGCCCTCCTAAACATACAGCCACAGCCCTCCTAAACATACAGCCCCAGCCCTCCTAAACATACAGCCACAGCCCTCCTAAACATACAGCCCCAGCCCTCCTAACCATACAGCCCCAGCCCTCCTAAACATACAGCCCCAGCCCTCCTAAACATACAGCCACAGCCCTCCTAACCATACAGCCCCAGCCCTCCTAAACATACAGCCCCAGCCCTCCTAAACATACAGCCCAGCCCTCCTAAACATTCAGCCCCAGCCCTCCTAAACATTCAGCCCCAGCCCTCCTAAACATTCAGCCCCAGCCCTCCTAAACATACAGCCCCAGCCCTCCTAAACATACAGCCCCAACCCTCCTAACCATTCAGCCCCAGCCCTCCTAAACATACAGCCCCAGCCCTCCTAAACATACAGCCACAGCCCTCCTAACCATACAGCCCCAACCCTCCTAACCATACAGCCCCAGCCCTCCTAAACATACAGCCCCAGCCCTCCTAACCATACAGCCCCAGCCCTCCTAAACATACAGCCCCAGCCCTCCTAACCATACAGCCCCAACCCTCCTAACCATACAGCCCCAGCCCTCCTAAACATACAGCCCCAGCCCTCCTAACCATACAGCCCCAACCCTCCTAACCATACAGCCCCAGCCCTCCTAACCATACAGCCCCAACCCTCCTAACCATACAGCCCCAGCCCTCCTAAACATACAGCCCCAGCCCTCCTAAACATACAGCCACAGCCCTCCTAACCATACAGCCCCAGCCCTCCTAAACATACAGCCCCAGCCCTCCTAAACATACAGCCACAGCCCTCCTAAACATACAGCCCCAGCCCTCCTAAACATACAGCCCCAGCCCTCCTAAACATACAGCCCCAGCCCTCCTAAACATACAGCCCCAGCCCTCCTAAACATACAGCCCCAGCCCTCCTAAACATACAGCCCCAGCCCTCCTAAACATACAGCCCCAGCCCTCCTAAACATACAGCCCCAGCCCTCCTAAACATACAGCCCCAGCCCTCCTAAACATACAGCCCCAGCCCTCCTAAACATACAGCCACAGCCCTCCTAAACATACAGCCCCAGCCCTCCTAAACATACAGCCCCAGCCCTCCTAAACATACAGCCCCAGCCCTCCTAAACATACAGCCCCAGCCCTCCTAAACATACAGCCCCAGCCCTCCTAAACATACAGCCCCAGCCCTCCTAAACATACAGCCACAGCCCTCCTAAACATACAGCCCCAGCCCTCCTAAACATACAGCCCCAGCCCTCCTAAACATACAGCCCCAGCCCTCCTAAACATACAGCCCCAGCCCTCCTAAACATACAGCCCCAGCCCTCCTAAACATACAGCCACAGCCCTCCTAAACATACAGCCCCAGCCCTCCTAAACATACAGCCACAGCCCTCCTAAACATACAGCCCCAGCCCTCCTAACCATACAGCCCCAGCCCTCCTAAACATACAGCCCCAGCCCTCCTAAACATACAGCCACAGCCCTCCTAACCATACAGCCCCAGCCCTCCTAAACATACAGCCCCAGCCCTCCTAAACATACAGCCCCAGCCCTCCTAAACATACAGCCCCAGCCCTCCTAAACATACAGCCCCAGCCCTCCTAAACATACAGCCCCAGCCCTCCTAAACATACAGCCCCAGCCCTCCTAAACATACAGCCCCAACCCTCCTAACCATACAGCCCCAGCCCTCCTAAACATACAGCCCCAGCCCTCCTAAACATACAGCCACAGCCCTCCTAACCATACAGCCCCAACCCTCCTAACCATACAGCCCCAGCCCTCCTAAACATACAGCCCCAGCCCTCCTAGCTCTCAGTATAACATTGTTTGCTGCTTCTTATGAGACCTGCCTGCTAATACAAAGCCTCAATATCACCAGAGAGAGGTGATAGGCTTGTCTATAGGCTGAGGAGACCCCTTGTTTATTAAAGGATCAGGTAATGACACAGCCAACCGGTCTTCCTGTTTCCTTTCAAAGGTTCTGTGGCATTTTCCTCTGAAGAGAATTCATGGTAAATAGCTACAGTGTAACGATGCTTTAAGAAGTGCTACTGTTCAGAGGCACCGTTGCATTTTCATAATGTTTTATACACGTCTCAGTGTGCAATTTTCCCTTCATTTAGACAGAAAGAAACTATAATTTAATTTCCCTCTCTGACCATCACTGCCTCTCATGTTAACGCTGACAGAGGGAACAACATTCTTCTTTTATAAATGAAGAGGGGACAGAGGAAAGAGAAAGAGAGGGACTCCTGAGTGGCGTAGTGGTCTGAGGCACTGCATCTCAGTCCTAAAGGCTTCACTACAGACCCTGGTTCGATGCCGGGCTGTATCGCAACCGGCCTTGTATTGGAAGTCCCATAGGGCGGCGCACAATTGTCCCTGCACCTTCCGGGTTAGGGGAGGGTTTGGCCATCATTGTAAATAAGAATTTGTTCTTAACTGACTTGGCCTAGTTAAATAAAAAATGTAATCTCTGTAGATGGACCTGGATATAGGCTCTGGATAAAAGAGAGATCTCTGTAAATGGAGCTGAAAGAATATAGTGCACTATTTTGATCAGAGACCCATGGGCCCTGATAGAAAAATAATGCGCTATAAAAGGAACAGGGTACCATTTGGGATGAACCCCTGGACTGACACATTCCATCCTGACAAGGGTGCTATTCAAGACCTGTCAAAAACAATTACCTCGATTTTTGTACATAGTGGAATAATTTAGACTTTATAAAGATGTTCTCCTTGCTGCTTCAAAGCTCATTAGATAGGGCTGGCTTTACACGTATGCTGTTCAATGGTGATTACTGTCTGGAAATAGCAGCTCTGTTACGGAATTCATGGTTAATATCCACAATGCACGCACACACTCACACAGACACACAGACACACACACACACACAGACACAGACACAGGCACACAGACACACACACGCACTCACATTGTTCTTTTTAAGGTGTGATGCTCCTGATAGGGCAGACTACACTCGTTAGTCTCTACCAACGGACCTGACAATTCAGCAACAATATACAGTCACATTCTAATACAGAAATGAACATACCAGAAAATACTATGTCAGGTCTGGGGAGCATTCTGGGTAAATACTATGTCAGCTCTGGGGATTCTGGGTAAATACTATGTCAGCTCTGGGGAGCATTCTGGGGAAAAACTGTCAGGTCTGGGGAGCATTGACATCATTTTAGAACACCTCCTTTTTTGAGCCGTATCTTATTCAGAAGACTTTCCACTGTAGTGGAATAAGCATTGATTAAACCATTAAACCAAATCAAGTGTATTTATCACATTACACGGTTTACAGCAGGTATAAAAAGTAGTGGTGGAAAAATAACTCAATTGTCATACTTGAGTAGAAGTAAAGATACTTTAATAGAAAATGGTTTTAAATATATTGATGTAACAAAAGTAAATGGGATAGCTAAAATGTACTTAAAAGTTATAGTATAAACCATTTCTTATTCCTTATATTAAGCTAAGTAGACGGCACCATTTTCTTTTTTGTTTTATTGACGGAGTGCCAGGGGCACACTCCAACACTCAGACATAATTTACAAACACAGAGATAGCTAGGTTCAGCTTTTCAGCAGTCTGATGGACTGGTAATAGAAGCTGTAACCTGGACTGCGTGTCCACGTACAACTCCAACTCAATCATCAGGTTTGCTGACTACACGACAGTGGTAGACCTGAACACTGGTAATGGGAAGTTTGTCTCGTTTTGACTCGTTCAAATCAAAATCACAAAACAAAAAATCGATATATATTTGATTTATTTTGCTCAAAAAACTTTGGGGGGAAACCAGTGTTACCCCCGCCTCCCGCCTGCTCTGTACCGGTGTCCTAGCTAGCAAGAAACCAGTGTTACCCCCGCCTCCCGCCTGCTCTGTACCGGTGTCCTAGCTAGCAAGAAACCAGTGTTACCCCCGCCTCCCGCCTGCTCTGTACCGGTGTCCTAGCTAGCAAGAAACCACTGTTACTGTACCAGAGTCCTCCTAGGTAACTAGTTAACAAGCTAGCACACAGTGTCCTTCGCTCCCGCCCGCTCTGTAGCAGAGTCCTTGCTTGCTAACTAGCTAGCACCCAGTGTCCTAAACGCCTGCCGGAAATTGCCCTTGCCCTCGTTAATAACAAAACTAATGAAAAACAGTGCCGACAGGCATGGTCCGAAGGACACTGTTTACCATTGTTGTGGCTAGCTACCGTGATCTCTGTGGGGTTTATCAGTGGTTGGCATCCAACATTATGGTGCATTTCCGCCACCTAGTGGAGCGCCATAGTCAATGTAACTGAGAACTATCTTAAATTGACCAATATAGGTATTTGTATTTTTATTTTGTACAGTGCCTTGCGAAAGTATTCGGCCCCCTTGAACTTTGCGACCTTTTGCCACATTTCAGGCTTCAAACATAAAGATATAAAACTATTTTTTTGTGAAGAATCAACAACAAGTGGGACACAATCATGAAGTGGAACGACATTTATTGGATATTTCAAACTTTTTTAACAAATGAAAACTGAAAAATTGGGCGTGCAAAATTATTCAGCCCCTTTACTTTCAGTGCAGCAAACTCTCTCCAGAAGTTCAGTGAGGATCTCTGAATGATCCAATGTTGACCTAAATGACTAATGATGATAAATACAATCCACCTGTGTGTAATCAAGTCTCCATATAAATGCACCTGCACTGTGATAGTCTCAGAGGTCCGTTAAAAGCGCAGAGAGCATCATGAAGAACAAGGAACACACCAGGCAGGTCCGAGATACTGTTGTGAAGAAGTTTAAAGCCGGATTTGGATACAAAAAGATTTCCCAAGCTTTAAACATGCTTTAAACATCCCAAGGAGCACTGTGCAAGCGATAATATTGAAATGGAAGGAGTATCAGACCACTGCAAATCTACCAAGACCTGGCAGTCCCTCTAAACTTTCAGCTCATACAAGGAGAAGACTGATCAGAGATGCAGCCAAGAGGCCCATGATCACTCTGGATGAACTGCAGAGATCTACAGCTGAGGTGGGAGACTCTGTCCATAGGACAACAATCAGTCGTATATTGCACAAATCTGGCCTTTATGGAAGAGTGGCAAGAAGAAAGCCATTTCTTAAAGATAACCATAAAAAGTGTCGTTTAAAGTTTGCCACAAGCCACCTGGGAGACACACCAAACATGTGGAAGAAGGTGCTCTGGTCAGAAGAAACCAAAATTGAACTTTTTGGCAACAATGCAAAACGTTATGTTTGGCGTAAAAGCAACACATCTCATCACCCTGTACACACCATCCCCACTGTCAAACATGGTGGTGGCAGCATCATGGTTTGGGCCTGCTTTTCTTCAGCAGGGACAGGGAAGATGGTTAAAATTGATGGGAAGATGGATGGAGCCAAATACAGGACCATTCTGGAAGAAAACCTGATGGAGTCTGCAAAAGACCTGAGACTGGGACGGAGATTTGTCTTCCAACAAGACAATGATCCAAAACATAAAGCAAAATCTACAATGGAATGGTTCAAAAATAAACATATCCAGGTGTTAGAATGGCCAAGTCAAAGTCCAGACCTGAATCCAATCGAGAATCTGTGGAAAGAACTGAAAACTGCTGTTCACAAATGCTCTCCATCCAACCTCACTGAGCTCGAGCTGTTTTGCAAGGAGGAATGGGAAAAAATGTCAGTCTCTCGATGTGCAAAACTGATAGAGACATACCCCAAGCGACTTACAGCTGTAATTGCAGCAAAAGGTGTAGCTACAAAGTTGTCACGCCCTGGTCAAAGTATTTTGTGTTTATCTTTATGTATTTGGTCAGGCCAGGGTGTGGCATGGGGTTTTTGTAATTGTGGTGTGTTTGTCTTGGGGTTTTGGTGGTGGTATTGGGATTGTAGCTTAGTGGGTTGTCTAGCAAGGTCTATGGCTGTCTGGAGTGGTTCTCAATCAGAGGCAGGTGCTTATCGTTGTCTCTGATTGGGAACCATATTTAGGCAGCCATATTCTTTGAGTTTGTCGTGGGTGATTGTCCTTAGTGTCCTATGTGTACTCGTTGTTAGTTTGCACCAGATAGGCTGTTTCGGTTTCGTTTATTGTTTTTTTGTAAGTTCGTGTTTCTTTGTTATATTAAACATGGATCGCAATCGACACGCTGCAGTTTGGTCCGACTCTCCTTCATCACCACTAGAAAACCGTTACACAATGTATTAACTTAAGGGGGCTGAATAATTTTGCACGCCCAATTTTTCAGTTTTTGATTTGTTAAATTTAAAAAAAATATCCAATAAATGTTGTTCCACTTCATGATTGTGTCCCACTTGTTGTTGATTCTTCACAAAAAATACAGTTTTATATCTTTATGTTTGAAGCCTGAAATGTGGCAAAAGGTCGCAAAGTTCAAGGGGGCCGAATACTTTCGCAAGGCACTGTACCTTAATTTTGAATATACAGTGCCTTGCAAAATAATTCACCCCTCTTGGCATTTTTGCTATTTTGTTGCATTACAAGCTGGATTTTAAATGGATTTTTATTTGGATTTCATGTAATGGACATACACAAAATAGTCCAAATTTGTGAAAAAAACAACTTGTTTCAAAAACTTGTGAAAACTTAAAAGTTAAATAACTTGTTTCAAAAACTTAAAAGTGGTGCGTGCATATGTATTCACCCACTTTGTTATGAAGCCCCTAAAGTCACAGAATTAGTTAAGTAAAGTCCACCTGTGTGCAATCTAAGTGTCCCATGATCTGTCACATGATCTCAGTATATATACATCTGTTCTGAAAGGCCCCAGAGTCTGCAACACCATTAAGCAAGGGGCACCACCAAGCAAGCGGCTCCATGAAGACCAAGGAGCTCTCCAAACAGGTCAGGGACAAAGTTGTGGAGAAGTACAGATCAGTGTTTGGTTATAAAAAAATATCAGAAACTTTGAACATCCCACAGAGAATCATTAAATACATTATTAAAAAACGGAAAGAATATGGCACCCCAGCAAACCTGTCAAGAGAGGGCCGCCCACCAAAACTCACAGACCAGGCAAGGAGGCAACAAAGAGACCAAAGATAACCCTGAAGGAGCTGCAAAGCTCCACAGCGGAGATTGGCGTATCTGTCTATAGGACCACTTTAAGCCGTACATTCCAAGGAGCGGGGCTTTACGGAAGAGTGGCCAGAAAGAGCCATTGCTTAAAGAAAAAAAATAAGCAAACACCTTTGGTGTTCGCCAAAAGGCATGTGGGAGACACCCCAACATATGGAAGAAGGTACTCTGGTCAGATGAGACTAAAATTTAGCTTTTTGGTCATCAAGGAAAACGCTATGTCTGCCTCAAACCCAACACCACCCATCCCCACAGTGAAGCATGGTGGTGGCAGCATCATGCTGTGGGGATGTTTTTCAAAAGCAGGGACTGGGAAACTGGTCAGAATTGAAGGAATGATGGATGGTGCTAAATACAGGGACATTCTTGAGGGAAACCTGTGTCAGTCTTCCAGAGATTGGAGACTGGGAAGGAGATTCACCTTCCAGCAGGACAATGACCCTAAGCATACTGCTAAAGCAACACTGTTGTGGTTTTAAGGGGAAACATTTTAACGTCTTGGAATGGCATAGTCAAAGTCCAGACCTCAATCCATTGAGAATCTGTGCTATGACTTAAAAATTGCTGTACACCAGCGAAACTCATCCAACTTGAAGGAGCTGGAGCAGTTTTGTCTTGAAGAATGGGCAAAAATCATAGTGGCTAGATGTGCCAAGCTTATAGAGACATACCCCAAGAGACTTGCAGCTGTAATTGCTGCAAAAGGTGTCTCTACAAAGTATTGACTTTGGGGGGGAGAATAGTTACGCACGCTTAAGTTTTCTGTTATTTTTGTCTTATTTCTTGTTTGTTTCACAATAAAAAATATTTAGCATCTTCAAAGTGGTAGGCATGTTGTGTAAATCAAATGAGACAAACCCCCGAAAAATCCATTTTAATTCCAGGTTTTAATAAGGCAACAAAATAGGAAAAATGCCAAAGGGGGGTTGAATACTTTCACCAGCCACTGTACTGAGTTTACACTGCTTCAATCACGCTTTAATCTGCTTCCTGCAGATGCACCCTTCTTGCTAATCTGGAGGAGCACATATTCATTCTTCTGTACTAGCAGGTCAAACGATCAACTAAAATTAACGAGTCACTCAGAAAAACGAATCATCACTCTTTAAAAAAATCATTACTCCGGATCAGTAAAAAGAATACTTAAAAAGAAACGATTCACTCGTGAACTGCACACCACTACTGATCAACAACAACAATGAGACAGCCCACAGGGAGGAGGTGAAAGCCCCGGCAGACTGGTGCAAGGAAAGTAGCCTCTCCCTCAACAAAACGAAGGAGCTGATCGTGGACTACAGGAGACAGAAGAAGAGAACACCCCAACCCACCTAGAAGGAACCTCAGCAGAGAGGGTCTGTTCACACGGCTACCATCTGAAGACCAAGACAGTACAGGTGCATCAGAGACAAGACAGAGAGACTTAAAAACAGCTTCTATTACCAGACCATCAGACTGTTGAACAGCTTCTATTACCATCAGACTGTTGAACAGCTTCTATTACCATCAGACTGTTGAACAGCTTCTATCACCATCAGACTGTTGAACAGCTTCTATCACCATCAGACTGTTGAACAGCTTCTATTACCATCAGACTGTTGAACAGCTTCTATCACCATCAGACTGTTGAACAGCTTCTATTACCATCAGACTGTTGATCAGCTTCTATTACCATCAGACTGTTGATCAGCTTCTATTACCATCAGACTGTTGAACAGCTTCTATTACCATCAGACTGTTGAACAGCTTCTATTACCATCAGACTGTTGAACAGCTTCTATTACCATCAGACTGTTGAACAGCTTCTATTACCACCAGACTGTTGAACAGCTTCTATTACCATCAGAATGTTAGAAAGCTTCTATTACCACCAGACTGTTGAACAGCTTCTATTACCATCAGACTGTTAAACAGCTTCTATTACCATCAGACTGTTAGAAAGCTTCTATTACCATCAGACTGTTAAACAGCTTCTATCACCATCAGACTGTTGAACAGCTTCTATTACCATCAGACTGTTGAGCAGCTTCTATTACCATCAGACTGTTAAACAGCTTCTATTGCCATCAGACTGTTAAACAGCTTCTATTACCATCAGACTGTTAAACAGCTTCTATTACCATCAGACTGTTGAACAGCTTCTATTGCCATCAGACTGTTGAACAGCTTCTATCACCATCAGACTGTTGAACAGCTTCTATTACCATCAGACTGTTGAACAGCTTCTATTACCATCAGACTGTTGAACAGCTTCTATAATCAGGCCATCAGACTGTTGAACAGCTTCTATTACCATCAGACTGTTGAACAGCTTCTATTACCATCAGACTGTTAGAAAGCTTCTATTACCATCAGACTGTTGAACAGCTTCTATTACCATCAGACTGTTGAACAGCTTCTATTACCATCAGACTGTTGAACAGCTTCTATCACCATCAGACTGTTGAACAGCTTCTATTACCATCAGACTGTTAAACAGCTTCTATTACCAGACCATCAGACTGTTGAACAGCTTCTATTACCATCAGACTGTTGAACAGCTTCTATCACCATCAGACTGTTGAACAGCTTCTATTACCATCAGACTGTTGAACAGCTTCTATCACCATCAGACTGTTGAACAGCTTCTATCACCATCAGACTGTTGAACAGCTTCTATCACCATCAGACTGTTGAACAGCTTCTATCACCATCAGACTGTTGAACAGCTTCTATTACCATCAGACTGTTGAACAGCTTCTATTACCATCAGACTGTTGAACAGCTTCTATTACCATCAGACTGTTGAACAGCTTCTATTACCATCAGACTGTTGAACAGCTTCTATTACCATCAGACTGTTGAACAGCTTCTATTACCATCAGACTGTTGAACAGCTTCTATTACCATCAGACTGTTGAACAGCTTCTATTACCATCAGACTGTTGAACAGCTTCTATTACCATCAGACTGTTGAACAGCTTCTATCACCATCAGACTGTTGAACAGCTTCTATTACCATCAGACTGTTAAACAGCTTCTATTACCATCAGACTGTTGAACAGCTTCTATTACCAGACCATCAGACTGTTGAACAGCTTCTATTACCATCAGACTGTTGAACAGCTTCTATCACCATCAGACTGTTGAACAGCTTCTATTACCATCAGACTGTTGAACAGCTTCTATTACCATCAGACTGTTGAACAGCTTCTATCACCATCAGACTGTTGAACAGCTTCTATCACCATCAGACTGTTGAACAGCTTCTATCACCATCAGACTGTTGAACAGCTTCTATTACCATCAGACTGTTGAACAGCTTCTATTACCATCAGACTGTTGAACAGCTTCTATCACCATCAGACTGTTGAACAGCTTCTATCACCATCAGACTGTTGAACAGCTTCTATCACCATCAGACTGTTGAACAGCTTCTATTACCATCAGACTGTTGAACAGCTTCTATTACCATCAGACTGTTGAACAGCTTCTATCACCAGACCATCAGACTGTTGAACAGCTTCTATTACCATCAGACTGTTGAACAGCTCCTATTACCATCAGACTGTTGAACAGCTTCTATTACCACCAGACTGTTGAACAGCTTCTATCACCATCAGACTGTTGAACAGCTTCTATTACCATCAGACTGTTGAGCAGCTTCTACCACCATCAGACTGTTGAACAGCTTCTATCACCATCAGACTGTTGAACAGCTTCTATTACCATCAGACTGTTGAGCAGCTTTTAAAGAGACAGCAGCATACCACCCTGGATACCACTGCTGGCTTGCTTCTGAAGCTAAGCAGGGTTGGTCCTGGTCAGTCCCTGGGTGGGAGACCAGATGCTGCTGGAAGTGGTGTTGTAGGGCCAGTCTTTCCTCTGCTCTAAAAAAAATAATATCCTCATGCTCCAGGGTAGTGATTGGTGTACTATGTGGATTATGTGCTATGTGGGTTAATGTTACTGTGCTATGTGGATTAACATTACAGTGCAATGTGGATTAACATTACAGTGCTATGTGGATTAATGTTACAGTGCTATGTGGATTAACGTTACTGTGCTATGTGGATTAACGTTACTGTGCTATGTGGATTAACGTTACTGTGCTATGTGGATTAATGTTACTGTGCTATGCGGATTAATGTTGCTGTGCTATGTGGATTAATGTGACAGTGCTATGTGGATTAATGTTACAGTGCTATGTGGATTAATGTTACTGTGCTATGTGGATTAACATTACATTGCTATGTGGATTAACGTTACAGTGCTATGTGGATTAATGTTACAGTGCTATGTGGATTAACATTACAGTGCTATGTGGATTAATGCTACAGTGCTATGTGGATTAATGCTACAGTGCTATGTGGATTAATGTTACTGTGCTATGTGGATTAATGTTACTGTGCTATGTGGATTAACATTACTGTGCTATGTGGATTAATGTTACAGTGCTATGTGGATTTATGTTACTGTGTTATGTGGATTAACATTACTGTGCTATGTGGATTAATGCTACAGTGCTATGTGGATTAATGTTACTGTGCTATGTGGATTAATGTTACTGTGCTATGTGGATTAATGCTATGTGGATTAATGTTACTGTGCTATGTGGATTAATGTTACAGTGCTATTTGGATTAATGTTACAGTGCTATGTGGATTAATGTTACAGTGCTATGTGGATTAATGTTCCAGTGCTATGTGGATTAATGTTACTGTGCTATGTGAATTAATGTTACAGTGCTATGTGGATTAATGTTACAGTGCTATGTGGATTAATGTTACAGTGCTATGTGGATTAATGTTACAGTGCTATGTGGATTAATGTTACTGTGCTATGTGGATTAATGCTACAGTGCTATGTGGATTAATGTTACTGTGCTATGTGGATTAATGTTACTGTGCTATGTGGATTAATGTTACAGTGCTATGTGGATTATTGTTACAGTGCTATGTGGATTAATGTTACTGTGCTATGTGGATTAGCATTACAGTGCTATGTGGATTAACGTTACAGTGCTATGAGGATTAATGTTACAGTTCTATGTGGATTAACATTACAGTGCTATGTGGATTAATGCTACAGTGCTATGTGGATTAATGTTACTGTGCTATGTGGATTAACATTACAGTGCTATGTGGATTAACATTACAGTGCTATGTGGATTAATGTTACTGTGCTATGTGGATTAATGTTACAGTGCTATGTGGATTAATGTTACAGTGCTATGTGGATTAATGTTACAGTGCTATGTGGATTAATGTTACAGTGCTATGTGGATTAATGTTACTGTGCTATGTGAATTAATGTTACAGTGCTATGTGAATTAATGTTACAGTGCTATGTGGATTAATGTTACAGTGCTATGTGGATTAATGTTACAGTGCTATGTGGATTAATGTTACAGTGCTATGTGGATTAATGTTACTGTGCTATGTGGATTAATGTTACAGTGCTATGTGGATTATGTTACAGTGCTATGTGGATTAATGTTACAGTGCTATGTGGATTAATGTTACAGTGCTATGTGGATTAATGTTACAGTGCTATGTGGATTAATGTTACTGTGCTATGTGAATTAATGTTACAGTGCTATGTGAATTAATGTTACAGTGCTATGTGGATTAATGTTACAGTGCTATGTGGATTAATGTTACAGTGCTATGTGGATTAATGTTACTGTGCTATGTGGATTAATGCTACAGTGCTATGTGGATTAATGTTACTGTGCTATGTGGATTAATGTTACTGTGCTATGTGGATTAATGTTACAGTGCTATGTGGATTATTGTTACAGTGCTATGTGGATTAATGTTACTGTGCTATGTGGATTAGCATTACAGTGCTATGTGGATTAACGTTACAGTGCTATGAGGATTAATGTTACAGTTCTATGTGGATTAACATTACAGTGCTATGTGGATTAATGCTACAGTGCTATGTGGATTAATGTTACTGTGCTATGTGGATTAACATTACAGTGCTATGTGGATTAACATTACAGTGCTATGTGGATTAATGTTACTGTGCTATGTGGATTAATGTTACAGTGCTATGTGGATGGATTAATGTTACAGTGCTATGTGGATTAATGTTACAGTGCTATGTGGATTAATGTTCCAGTGCTATGTGGATTAATGTTACAGTGCTATGTGGATTAATGTTACAGTGCTATGTGGATTAATGTTACAGTGCTATGTGGATTAATGTTACAGTGCTATGTGGATTAATGTTACAGTGCTATGTGGATTAATGTTACAGTGCTATGTGGATTAATGTTACTGTGCTATGTGGATTAATGTTACAGTGCTATGTGGATTATTGTTACAGTGCTATGTGGATTAATGTTACTGTGCTATGTGGATTAGCATTACAGTGCTATGTGGATTAACGTTACAGTGCTATGAGGATTAATGTTACAGTTCTATGTGGATTAACATTACAGTGCTATGTGGATTAATGCTACAGTGCTATGTGGATTAATGTTACTGTGCTATGTGGATTAATGCTACAGTGCTATGTGGATTAACATTACAGTGCTATGTGGATTAATGTTACTGTGCTATGTGGATTAATGTTACTGTGCTATGTGGATTAATGTTACAGTGCTATGTGGATTAATGTTACAGTGCTATGTGGATTAATGTTACAGTGCTATGTGGATTAATGTTACAGTGCTATGTGGATTAATGTTACAGTGCTATGTGGATTAATGTTACAGTGCTATGTGGATTAATGTTACTGTGCTATGTGGATTAATGTTACAGTGCTATGTGGATTATTGTTACAGTGCTATGTGGATTAATGTTACTGTGCTATGTGGATTAGCATTACAGTGCTATGTGGATTAACGTTACAGTGCTATGAGGATTAATGTTACAGTTCTATGTGGATTAACATTACAGTGCTATGTGGATTAATGCTACAGTGCTATGTGGATTAATGTTACTGTGCTATGTGGATTAATGCTACAGTGCTATGTGGATTAACATTACAGTGCTATGTGGATTAATGTTACTGTGCTATGTGGATTAATGTTACTGTGCTATGTGGATTAATGTTACAGTGCTATGTGGATTAATGTTACAGTGCTATGTGGATTAATGTTACAGTGCTATGTGGATTAATGTTACAGTGCTATGTGGATTAATGTTACAGTGCTATGTGGATTAATGTTACAGTGCTATGTGGATTAATGTTACTGTGCTATGTGGATTAATGTTACAGTGCTATGTGGATTATTGTTACAGTGCTATGTGGATTAATGTTACTGTGCTATGTGGATTAGCATTACAGTGCTATGTGGATTAACGTTACAGTGCTATGAGGATTAATGTTACAGTTCTATGTGGATTAACATTACAGTGCTATGTGGATTAATGCTACAGTGCTATGTGGATTAATGTTACTGTGCTATGTGGATTAATGCTACAGTGCTATGTGGATTAACATTACAGTGCTATGTGGATTAATGTTACAGTGCTATGTGGATTAATGTTACTGTGCTATGTGGATTAACATTACAGTGCTATGTGGATTAATGCTACAGTGCTATGTGGATTAATGTTACTGTGCTATGTGGATTAATGCTACAGTGCTATGTGGATTAATGTTACTGTGCTATGTGGATTAATGCTACAGTGCTATGTGGATTAATGTTACTGTGCTATGTGCATTAATGTTACTGTGCTATGTGGATTAATGTTAGTGCTATTTGGGTTGTCAATTCGATTTATTCCAACGTTTCTATAATTCTGTTGTTGTTTTTTTATCATTAATTGTGTACTTGATTTATATTTTACTGCATTTTCAGGAGCTAGTAACATAAGCATTTCGCTGCACCCACTATAACATCTGCTAACCAATCAACTTTGATTTGATTTGTAACGGAGCCTGTCGGTCCGAGACCCGATACTCCAATACCGCTTGCCAGATGGTAACAGAGTGATCAATATGTTGCTCGGGTGACTGGAATAATTGAAAATCTTTTGGGCCTTCTTTAGAGATCGCCTGTCTCCAGTTGGAGGTTTTAGGAAAAAGTATCTTAATTTAAAAGGTTCTACTTTGTTATCTAGATACAATCAGACACACTCAGTCAGAGCCAGCCGCAGAGCTTGTTTACCTCAGATTAAGAGCTTTGTTTTGTTCAGTGACTAGTGTCATGTATAAGCGGGACATTAAAAGTACGATTGGAGAAGAATGGCTGAATTGAGGAAGTTAATGGAGAGAGAGAACACAACATCTCAGGTTATTGATTTTGGATACAAACACTAACACAACTTTTAAAGCTCTTCTGTGTAATTAATGAAGCCAGACGGTTTTTTTGGGGGGGGGGTAAAAATGTTCTTTCTCTGTTCTTCCAGTCTTTCTCCAGTTCTTCCAGTTGTCTGCATGCTTCATCAGCGGGAATATTTTTGGATGTTATCGCTCTGGGTGAATTAGATTTTTCATCCTTTTTATAAACTATTATCTACCGAGCAATTGGGTACAAAGGAGGTTTCTGGCAGTTTATTAAAATACACAATGTACAGTTGGATCTGAAATTATTGACACTGTTTGATAAAGAGGAGCTAAAAAAATAACAGTATGAAATAAAACTTAAAAATACTGCCGTACAGGGCATTCGGAAAGGATTCAGACCCTTTCTTTTTTCTCACACGTTTCTTGTTACATTACAGCCTTATTCTAAAATGGATTTAAGGGTGCACTCGTAAATTCATTCTGGCTATCTACTCCGTTTTCAGAACACTATAGGTCTGAGGTTGCAAGAGCGCAGAATAACTGACGGATTTACTAACGCTCAACACCTGTTGAATACGTCCGGTGTCAGTAAATGTCGGCAAAAAAAAAAGCCAGCAGTTACAGTCACCAACGCTCTGGATAACATGGAAACAGCCTAACCAGCTCTGCTAGGGAGAGTAAAATGGTCAGAGTGAGCTGTTCTCTCATTTGTGTCTGGAAGACAGGATTGTGTCGAGGCACAGATCTGGGGGAAGGGTACCAAAACCTTTCTGCAGCATTGAAGGTCCCCAAGAACACAGTGGCCTCCATCATTCTGAAATGGAAGAAGACTCTTCCTAGAGCTGGCCGCCCGGCCAAACTGAGCAATCAAGGGGAGAAGGGCCTTGGTCAGGGAGATGACCAAGAACCAGATTATCACTATGACAGAGCTCCAGAGTTCCTCTGTGGAGAAGGGAGAACCTTCCAGAAGGACAACCATCTCTGCAGCACTCCACCAATCAGGCCTTTCTGGTAGAGTGGCCAGACGGAAGCCACTCCTCAGTAAAAGGCATGACAGCCCACTTGGAGTTTGCCAAAAGGCACTCTCAGACCATAAGAAACAAGATTCTCTGGTCTGATGAAACCAATATTGAACTATTTGGCCTGAATACCAAGAGTCACATCTGAAGGAAACCTAGCACCATCCCTACGGTGAAGCACTGTGGTGGCGGCATCATGCTGTGGGGATGTTTTTCAGCGGCAGGGACTGGGAGACTAGTCAGGATCGAGGGAAAGATAAATGGATTAAAGTACAGAGAGATCCTTGATGAAAACCTGCTCCAGAGCGCTCAGGACCTCAGACTGGGGGCGAAGGTTCACCTTGCAACAGAACAACGACCCTAAGCACACAGCCAAGACAACGCACGAGTGGCTTCGGGACAAATCTGAATCCTTTCCCAATGCACTGTATATTGTATTCTCAAAACATTTGGGAAATTGTATTATTTTATACAGATATAATTGTGCGGGGGAAAGAGAGTTGATATATAACAAGTAATGAATACAAATCTAAAAAACATAGGAGTCCAAGTTATTGACAACCCTGTTTTCAAATACCTTTTAATACCTCACCTTGCGAGTATAACGAGTTGGAGTACACATTGGGAGGGATCATAGATCATTCCTCCATCTAGAATCCTTCCAGATCTGTGCTATGGACTGCTGGTTTTCAACGGGTTTCAAGTCCGGAGACAGAGATGGCCATTACAAAATGTTCATTTTGTGGCCAATTAACCATTTGTTTGTAGATTTTGATGTGTGCTTTGGGTAATTGTCTTCCTGAAAGATTCATTAGAGGCCACGTTTCAGCCTCCTGGCAGAGGCAACCAGGATTTGGGCTAAAAATGTCCTGGTACTGGGTAAAGATCATGATGCCGTTGACATTAACAAGGGCCCTAGGACCAGTTCAAACAAACTATCCCCGTAATATGAAAGATCCACCACCATGTTATCAAACAGTTCACAGTTCTGACTGTACTGTAAACTGCTGTAATGAAATCAAATGGACCCAAGGCCCTCATCAGCAGCAGAGGCAGGCAGGACCATGCATGGGTGTATTAATAGTGAAATTAAAACAGCTATTAAAAAATGATTATAAACAGCAGAAAGCTTCCTATCTACATACATAGCTTTACAAAGTGGCTAATTTCATTAGCATAAGCCAGTACTGGCTCATTACATTAGCTAAATATAATACTGGCTCATTACATTAGCTAAATGTAATATATCCTTGCTCTCCTACACGATTATCATCAATGTCTCCTCTACTCCAACACGTTTATCATGAATGTCACCTCTACTCCTACACATTTATCATGAATGTCTTCTATTACCCACTATTACCCCCTATTACCCCCTATTACCCCCTATTACTGCTTATTTCCCCTTATTGCCCCCTATTACTGCATATTACCCCTATTACCCCTATTACCCTATTACCCCTATTACTGCCTATTACCCCTATTACCCCTATTACCCCTATTACTGCCTATTACCCCTATTACTGCCTATTACCCCTATTACCGCCTATTACCCCCTATTACCGCCTATTACTGCCTATTACCCCCTATTACTGCCTATTACCCCTATTACCGCCTATTATCCCCTATTACTGCTTATTTCCCTTATTGCCCCCTATTACTGCATATTACCCCCTATTACCCCTAGTACTGCCTATTACCCCTATTACTGCCTATCCTTCCCTATTACCCCCTAGAACTGCCTACTCCTCTCTATTACCGCCTATTACCCCTATTACCCCTTATTACTGCCATATTACACCCTATTACTGCCTATTACCCCTTATTACCCCTATTACAGCCCATTACCCCTATTACCCCTATTACTTCCTATTACTGCCCTATTACTGCCTATTACTGCCTATTACCCCTATTACCCCTATTACTGCCCTATTACCCCTATTACCCCTATTACTGCCCTATTACCCCTATTACCCCTATTACTGCCTATTACTGCCCTATTACCCCTTATTACTCCCTATTACCCCCTATTACCCCTATTAATGCCTATTACTGCCCTATTACCCCCTATTACTGCCTATTACTCCCTATTACCCCTATTACCCCATTACTCTTTATTGCTGTCTATTACCCCCTATTACTTCCCTATTACCCCCTATTACTCCCTATTACCCCCTATTACTCTCTATTACTCTTTATTACCCCCTATTACTTGCTATTACTCTGATGGAACTTAAATAAGCAACCCAAACCTGTGCAAGCAGTCCGACAGTCACATCATCATGCCATTACTGTACTTGGCACAGACCTACACAACATATACAGCAATATGTGGACACATCTTCAAATGAGTGGATTCGTCCATTTCACGCCACACCGTTTGATGACAAGTGTATAAAATTGAGCACACAGCCATGCAATCTCCATAGACAAACATTGGCAGTAGAATGTCCTTACTGAAGAGTTCAGTGGCATTCAGAGTGGCACTGTCTTAGGAAAGCACCTTTCCAACAAGTCAATTTGTCAAATTTCGATCCTGCTAGACCCACCCCCCTGGTCAACTGTAAGTGCTGTTGTTATTAAGTGGAATCGTCTAGGAGCAACAACGGTTCATCCGCAAAGTGGTAGGCCACAGAATCTCACAGAACAAGGCCAATGACTGAGTAAACATTGTCTTTCCTGGGTCGCAACACTCACTACCGAGTTCCAAACTGCCTCTGGAAGCAACGTCAGCACAATAACTGTTCATCTGGAACATAATGAAATGGGTTTTCATGGCCGAGCAGCTGCACACAAGCCTAAGATCACCATGTGCAATGCCAAGCGTTGGGTGGAGTGGTGTAAAGCTCACTGCCATTGGACTCTGAAGCAGTGGAAACACCTTCTCTGGAGTGTTGAATCACGCCTTACCATCTGGACGAATCTGGGTTTGGCAGATACCAGGAGAACGCTACCTGCCCCAATGCATAGTGCCAGCTGTAAAATTTGGTAGAGGAGGAAAAATAGTCTGGGGCTGTTTTTCATGGTTTGGGCTAGGCCCCTTAGTTCCAGTGAAGGGAAATCCTAACACTACAGCATACAATGACATTCTAGACGATTCTGTGCATCCAACAAAGTGAAGTACATACAGAAATTGGTTGAGATCGGTGTGGAAGAACTTGACCGGCCTGTTCAGAGCCCTGACCTCAACCCCATCGATGAATTGGAACGCAGACTGCGAGCCAGGCCTAATCGCCCAACATAGGGAAGAGTGGAGGCTGTTATAACAGCAATGTTCCAACATCTAGTGGAAAGCCTTCCCAGAAGAGTGGAGGCCGTTATAGCAGCAAGGTTCCAACATCTAGTGGAAAGCCTTCCCAGAAGAGTGGAGGCTGTTATAGCAGTAATGTCCCAACATCTAGTGAAAAGCCTTCCCAGAAGAGTGGAGGCTGTTATATCAGCAAAGGGGGGGACCAACTCCATATTAATGGCCATGATTTTGGAATGAGATGTAGGACGAGCAGGTGTCCACATACTTTTGGTAAATGTCCTGTACCTATGTATGTAGATGATGTATCGCTCCATGTGGGCAATGCACCTCAGTTGTTACCTAACCTTTTCATCAGTCATTACCTAACCTTTTCATCAGTCATTACCTAACCTTCTCATCAGTCATTACCTCACCTTCTCATCAGTCATTACCTCACCTTCTCATCAGTCATTACCTCACCTTCTCATCAGTCATTACCTCACCTTCTCATCAGTCATTACCTAACCTTCTCATCAGTCATTACCTAACCTTCTCGTCAGTCATTACCTAACCTTCTCGTCAGTCATTACCTAACCTTCTCATCAGTCATTACCTAACCTTCTCATCAGTCATTACCTCACCTTCTCATCAGTCATTACCTCACCTTCTCATCAGTCATTACCTCACCTTCTCATCATCTTTAATAACTATTTATATCTGGATTTAAAATCAACAGGATAGAATCTGCTCTATTGCCCCTGAACGAAGCAAAGCTGCCCCTAAACATTCCCAGTCCTGCACTTCCACTACAAGCTAATAGACATGTCCTTATTTGCAATTAATAGTCAAAAAACATATTCAATAACATCATAAAACGCACAGTCTGATGTGGAAAGATGCAAATCCCAAATTTATTCCAGGCTCGAGTCTCGATAAAGAATATTAATATATTGCCAACAATCAACTTTTATAGTTCCATGACCCCTCTTTCACCACCAACAGGAAGTTGGTATAGTCTACATTCATTACTTTGAAGAGATCCCTCTTTCACCACCAACAGGAAGTTGGTATAGTCTACATGCATTACTTTGAAGAGATCCCTCTTTCACCACCAACAGGAAGTTGGGATAGTCTACATTCATTACTTTGAAGAGATCCCTCTTTCACCACCAACAGGAAGTTGGGATAGTCTACATGCATTACTTTGAAGAGATCCCTCTTTCACCACCAACAGGAAGTTGGGATAGTCTACATGCATTACTTTGAAGAGATCCCTCTTTCACCAACAACAGGAAGTTGGGATAGTCTACATTCATTACTTTGAAGAGATCCCTCTTTCACCACCAACAGGAAGTTGGGATAGTCTACATGCATTACTTTGAAGAGATCCCTCTTTCACCACCAACAGGAAGTTGGGATAGTCTACATGCATTACTTTGAAGAGATCCCTCTTTCACCACCAACAGGAAGTTGGGATAGTCTACATGCATTACTTTGAAGAGATCCCTCTTTCACCACCAACAGGAAGTTGGGATAGTCTACATGCATTACTTTGAAGAGATCCCTCTTTCACCACCAACAGGAAGTTGGTATAGTCTACATGCATTACTTTGAAGAGATCCCTCTTTCACCACCAACAGGAAGTTGGGATAGTCTACATGCATTACTTTGAAGAGATTCCTCTTTCACCACCAACAGGAAGTTGGGATAGTCTACATGCATTACTTTGAAGAGGAAACTCTCAGGTAATCTATGTTCTACTCTTAAGTGGTTAAAAACTTTTGGGGGGGGGGCTTAAAAAAAGGATTTTGTATTCATGATTAAATCTTAATATAGATGTATCCTGATGCCCCCTGGAGGAAAATGTTGTTGCCCCATCACAGACCCCAAAACCATAGTACATTCTGATATCCCGCTCAAACACCTCAAACTCAAATTTGGTCCTAGCAATTCACAACTTATTATAGTCTCTGGTTGTTTTCCAACCAGGCGCCAATCTCAAATACCATCCTCACCTTCACCTATTTCACGCTCTCCACCTGGGTGGACGTCCTGTCTCTTCTCCTCAACGGTATTAAAGAGGTTCATATTATCATTCATATTATCTCAGACGTTGCTGAAGGCCGCTTCGCCTGTCTTTGTAGACCCCTGGGGGCCAGAACAGCTCCGTTCTGCTTCGCCTGTCTCTGGGGTTCCCTAGGGGCCAGAACAGCTCCGTTCTGCTTCTTCTGTCTCTGGAGTCCCCTGGGGGCCAGAACAGCAACGTTCTGCTTTGCCTGTCTCTGGGGTCCCCTGGGGGCCAGAACAGCTCCGTTCTGCTTTGTGTGCCTACATTCTTAGAATTGTTTTTATTTTTTATTTGAGTAAACAATTATTTAATTGGATATATAGACCATTCTTGCTCCCAGGGGACACCATACACACTAAGAAAAAAGGTGCTATCAAGAAAATACCCCTTTTGGTTCCCGGTAAAACTTTTTCGGGTTCCATGCAGAGCCTTCTGTGAAAAGATCTCTTCCTGGAACCCCAGGGAGTTGGGTCTCGCTCACTCTCTCTGTCTATTTCTCTGTCTCTCTCTCTCTCTCTCTCTCTCTCTCGCTCTTTCGCTCTCTCTCTCTGTCTCTTTCTCTGTCTCTCTCTCTGTGTCTCTCTCTGTATCTCTCTCTCTCCTTCTCTCTCTCTCTCTCTCTGTCTCTCTCTCTCTCTGTCTCTCTCTCTGTATCTCTCTTTCCTTCTCTCTCTCTCTGTGCCATTTTGGACACAGCCATAGCCTTCTCTCCTTCAGGGGTCCGTGTGGGGGCACCAGCTGTCCGAAGAAATGGGAGGTGTGGCAAATTAGCACCAGTATGAGAGTAAAAGGCATGGCTTAAGTCATTATTTGTGGCCACGAGATACCAGGGAGCCGGCTTATCTTTAAATCTGGCCTGACGGAGAGGGAAGAATGGCAGAGGGAGGCTGTGTGCCAAACTGCATCGTATTCACTACATAGTGCACAACTTTTGATCAGGGTCCTTAGGGAATAGGGTGCGATTTAGGAAACCCTCAGAGTGTGTGTGTGTGGGGGGGTGGGGGCTTGAGGAGGGTGCAGACTGGCTAATTTCAATAGCAAACCTTATATTGTGTGATTTCATTCCCCTCCCTAATTTCCCCTCCCTAGTTTACCCCTCCTTCATTCCCCTCTCTCATTACTCCTCCCTCATTTACCTCCCTCATTCTGCCTCCCTCATTCTGCCTCCCTCATTTACCTCCCTCATTTACCTCCCTCATTCCCCTCCCTCATCCTCCTCCCTCATTCTGCCTCCCTCATTCCCCTCCCTCAACATCCCTCCCTCATTCAGTGGAAGCATGGGTTATTATCCATTTCCAGATTAACAATCTACAATGTGACTATTGTTGTCATCTTTCGTACTTATTATGGATCCCCACTAGCCAAGGCAGCAGCTACTCTTCCTGGGGTTTATTATGGATCCCCACTAGCCAAGGCAGCAGCTACTCTTCCTGGGGTTTATTATGGATCCCCACTAGCCAAGGCAGCAGCTACTCTTCCTGGGGTTTATTATGGATCCCCACTAGCCAAGGCAGCAGCTACTCTTCCTGGGGGTTATTATGGATCCCCACTAGCCAAGGCAGCAGCTACTCATCCTGGGGTTTATTATGGATCCCCACTAGCCAAGGCAGCAGCTACTCTTCCTGGGGGTTATTATGGATCCCCACTAGCCAAGGCAGCAGCTACTCTTCCTGGGGTTTATAATGGATCCCCACTAGCCAAGGCAGCAGCTACTCTTCCTGGGGTTTATTATGGATCCCCACTAGCCAAGGCAGTAGCTACTCTTCCTGGGGTCTATTATGGATTCCCACTAGCCAAGGCAGCAGCTACTCTTCCTGGAGTCTATTATGGATCCCATTAGTTCCTGCCAAGGCAGCAGCTACTCTTCCTGGGGTCTATTATGGATCCCCACTAGCCAAGGCAGCAGCTACTATTCCTGGGGTTTATTATGGATCCCCATTAGTTCCTGTCAAGGCAGCAGCTACTCTTCCTGGGGTTTATTATGGATCCCCACTAGCCAAGTCAACAGCTACTATTCCTGGGGTTTATTATGGATCCCCACTAGCCAAGTCAGCAGCTACTCTTCCTGGGGTTTATTATGGATCCCCACTAGCCAAGTCAGCAGCTACTCTTCCTGGGGTTTATTATGGATCCCCACTAGCCAAGTCAGCAGCTACTCTTCCTGGGGTTTATTATGGATCCCCACATGCCAAGTCAGCAGCTACTCTTCCTGGGGTTTATTATGGATCCCCACTAGCCAAGTCAGCAGCTACTCTTCCTGGGGGTTATTATGGATCCCCACTAGCCAAGTCTGCAGCAACTCTTCCTGGGGTTTATTATGGATCACCACATGCCAAGTCAGCAGCTACTCTTCCTGGGGTTTATTATGGATCCCCATCAGCCAAGTCAGCAGCTACTCTTCCTGGGGTTTATTATGGATCCCCACTAGCCAAGTCAGCAGCTACTCTTCCTGGGGTTTATTATGGATCCCCATTAGTTCCTGACAAGTCAGCAGCTACTCTTCCTGGGGTTTATTATGGATCCCCACTAGCCAAGTCAGCAGATACTCTTCCTGGGGTCTATTATGGATCCCCATTTGTTCCTGCCAAGTCAGCAGCTACTCTTCCTGGAGTCCAAACCAGGTTTAAATAGTTACATCAAAACAACAACAGCCTACATCATAAAAATAACAACACATCAAACCAGACATTACAATATTACTCTCTAATTACACATTAACTACTTAGAATCCAATATATTACAAAGTTACAATACCACAATACCACAATACCACAATAACACAACACCACAATACCACAATAACACTACCACAATACCACAACACCACAATACCACAATAACACAATACCACAATACCACAGTACCACAATACCACAATAACACAATACCACAGTACCACAATACCACAATACCACAATACCACAGTACCACAATACCACAAGGGTTTTATACCACAATACCACACTACCACAATACCACAAGGGTTTTATACCACAATACCACAACACCACACTATCAAAATACCACAACGGTTTTATACCACAATACCATAACACCACACTACCACAATACCACAACGGTTTTATACCATAATAACACGATACCACAATAACACAATACCGCAATATATTAGTGTGTGTGTGTGGGGTGCGGCCGTGTGCCATCGCGCTCACGTTGATTTTGTCCACTCAAAACCAGACGAGATCAGGACACGCAGGTTGAAATATCAAAATGAACTCTGAACAAACTGTGTTAATTTCGGGACAGATCATAAAGCATTAAGTATTTATGGCAATTTAGCTAGCTAGCTTGCTGTTGCTATCTAATTTGTCCAGGGATATAAACATTGGGTTGTTATTTTAACTGAAATGCACAAGGGCCTCTACTCTGACAATGAATCCACAGATAAAAGGTTTTTCTAGTAATCTCGCCTCATCTTCTTCTTCTTCTTTGGACTTTATCTGGCAGTTGGCAACCAACTTTAAGGTTCATTACCACAACCAACTGGACTGGAGTGTGGAGCTCAGTTCATCTTTCAATCACCCAATCACCCACGTGGATATATATTCTTAAAAACCAATAAGGAGATGGCACTTGGATATATGTTCCTAAAAACCAATGAGGAGATGGCACGTGGATATATGTTCCTAAAAACCAATGAGATGGCACGTGGGTATATGTTCCTATAAACCAATGAGGAGATGGGAGAGGCGGGACTTGCAGTGCATCAAGCTTCCACAAACCAAGTTATATTTTAGCGCCTGTCTGCGCAGGCGCTCGTTGAAGCACGCGAGCAGTGTGGGTGCAATGCTTGAATAACATGTATGTGTAAATATATTTTGCAACGCTCGAGCATGACGCGACTCAGGCGGTGTGTGTGGTTAGCATGTTAGGGTTGTTGTCCAGTTGGAGGGCGAACCTTCACTCCAGTCTGAGGTCCTGAGAGCTATGGAGCAGGTTTTCATCAAGGATCTCGCTGTACTTTGCTCTGTGAATAACCCAAACCTTAGTCTTCACCCTAACCTTAACCCTAACCCTAACCTTAACCAAACACCAACTCCATACTGAGACAGATTAAACAAGCAGTGTTAGACGGGATGGGGACTGTGTTTGTGTACTATGGTAATAGGCTATGTCATTATTAATGTGTTGACTTAAGCAGTTCTCTCTGGAGGGTTAATTCTTTACTCCGTCTTGAATTTTGTCTGTGCGTTGGGTCTTTTCAGAAGAATAGCGGAAGAGAGGAAGAGAGGGTGATGGTGAAATAGCCCTTAGTTCCGTACAGTATTTATGCCTTACAACACTGAACATTCAATTGATTCCTTGTGACAATATAATTGAAAATGTATATATATTTGTAAATAAAAAAAATTAAAAGTGTGTCTCATCATTTAAGTTGCTGTTTTAATTTCTTGCTTAGCTACAGTCGTTTTTCAAGTTGTTGCTTGAAGATGGTAAAGCGTTAAGTTTCGTTTTTAGGTCATGGATAAGGTTACCATCATGCTTCTGTAGTTCACCAAAGCACTTCTGATTCACTTCATCCCCTTTGACCTCCTCATCCTCTTCCTCATCCTTCTCCACCACCTCCTCATCCTCTTCATCATCATCTTCCTCATCCTTCTCCACCACCTCCTCTTCCTCGTCCTTCTCCACCTCCTCATCCTCTTCCTCATACTTCTCCATCACCTCATCCTCTTCCTCATCCTTCTCCACCTCCTCATCCTCTTCCTCATACTTCTCCACCACCTCCTCATCCTCTTTATCATCCTTCCCCACCTCCTCATCCTCTTCCTCCTCCACCTCTTCCTCTCCACATCAACCCCAGAACCTGGCCTTGATGAACATCATCTGTGGGATCTGAGTCCTGTACTCTGACCTGGTAGTTTATTGAACCAAGGTAGGACTATTCCTCTGACCTGGTAGTTTATTGAACCAAGGTAGGACTATTCCTCTGACCTGGTAGGTTATTGAACCCAGGTAGACTGTTGCCCTGACCTGGTAGTTTATTAAACCCAGGTAGACTGTTGCCCTGACCTGGTAGGTTATTGAACCCAGGTAGACTATTCCTCTGACCTGGTAGGTTATTAAACCCAGGTAGACTATTCCTCTGACCTGGTAGGTTATTCCCCCTGCCTAAAGACAACATTAACCCACTAGGCTAAAACAACAGTCTGACACAAATCTTCACATTGATTTCCCTGTCATGTTTTCAAACTGTATACTATTTGAGCTATACATTATTTCCTAGATTGGTTGGATAATTGTGCATAAATCTGAATAGTTCACAATCACAATTATTCCCCATAATGTGTATTACTTTCTTTTGACTCAATACTTCCTCTCGGTCTCTCTTTATCATTGGTAAAAATGTAATATCATAACTTCCAGAAGAAAGTCAAATAGATTGATTTGTTCCACCACACAGTGAGGGTGGCATGACCTCATGACTCTGTAGAGTGGAGATGAATCGTATTCATAGTTCTTAATTTGACCAGAGATGGCAGGCGAGCTCTCTCATTCCCCTCAACCAGCCTGGAATCCCAGCTAGAACACCCCGTTGATTCCATAGTTCCATCGATCCTGCAAACGCTCCAGTCCGTTCCAGTGGAGTTTATCCCACTCCACTCTTTACCCCCAACACCGTTAGATCAATGAATTCGCGTACCCATCTCCTCTCTCTCACTGGTCTCCCACAGTGAACCGCTGGACAGCTCCCGTTACGAGTATTCGGAGGCTGCATGTTCTTTCCCAAGTCTTGGGGATTTCTACCGCGTTACGCTTGGTGCCTTTGCGCAGAAAAAGATGGTGAACTAACGGTTTTAGTTGTTGCTTCTTAACTTGGAAACTTATCACCGCCGTACCTGCTTTTTGTTGCTATTGTATTGGGAGATTTTCTTTGGAGCAACCGGTTCCATACGCACGGCGTTAACGAACGGATTCGTGCGTTGTGTGGTTTTTAGAGAAGGATTTTTGTGATAGTGGGATAGTGTCGCTCAGCGGTGAAGCGCAATCATGGAGGGATCATTTGGATGTATTTGGGCGAAAAGACTTTCGGTATTTGTCTGGTTATGCTATCTCGCCGGCGATTCAACATCATATAGTAAGTCTCTGATTAAAACATATTTCAATGTCGAAACATGTCAACTATGCGGGTGTGCATGCGCACAAAAAAAGAGAAGCTGTGTTGTGTGTTGCATACAAATGTATTTCGTATACACATCGGCTGTAGGCTATTGCTGGAGGTAGGCTTCCATTGGACGTGTATTGGTCTTGGTACTGTTGAGGAGAAGCCAACAGCTTTACGCTTGACTTTTACTCGGTTTTATAAAAAATGTTGCTACCTTTTCAGGCTGTTTAAAATTTTCCTGCATATCTTAGTCTACCTGTTTCACGTAGCCTAATTACTTCTCGTTGTATTATTTTACAACCCTGTTGATTTGCTGATTGGCTATAATGAAATAACTCTGAATTGGCAATTTGCACCTGATCGAATCTATTCTCTCTCTCGTTCTCTCTCTCTCTCCTTTTCTCTCTCTCTTTCTCTCTTTCTCTTTCTCTCTCTCTCTCTCTCTCTCACTCTCACTCTCTCTCCTTTTCTCTCTCTCTCGCTCTCTGTGTGTGTAGGTAGAATAATATATCTGAACCTCTATATTTAAACTTCACAATAAAATGTGTTATAGTAACTATATAACATTTTAAATTTATGTTCATTGAGGGAATACCGTGTATTTGTGTCAATAGGTCACCTGCTTGAGCCCTAGTAGACTGACTATGTAAATCTACCCACATGTAATCAAGCTGATCTAGGCTGGTCTACTGCCTATATAGCCTCTTGTACTCAACTAGTGGCATAGCCTTTATCCTACCCGCCCACCCAGACACAAAACACATCCATAGTCCTCGTCATGTACACTAGTACAGCGTTATTACCAGGTCAAGGACTAGAAGGTGGATTCCTCCTAGTGTAGTACTGAGCATTAGTGATTTTTTAAGGTCGGTTGTGTTTCGGTTAGACATTAAATGCACTGTGCATTATGTGGGTTGAATGCTGTGACATCGTAGAATTAAACAAGTAATAATACAAGTCCCCATGATGGTGTTGACTCCTCCCATTACTGCTCATCACTTACTTAACCATCTGTTATTCACATGACTTTTAACTTTAATAATATATTTCCAGTTGTTGTGTATTATTACATTTGTTTTGTTTGATGAATTTATTATTTCATCACAAAGTCATCATCTCCTCTCAAAAAGATCTATTCAAAGTAAAAGCATCATTTATTGATTGATCTGAATAATAACTATCAATCACTTAGATCATGATTCCCCAAACTCGGCCCTGCCCCCCCCCCCCCCAGCACCACACAGCTGATTCAAATAATTAAAGCTTGCTGATGAGTTGGTTATTTGAATCAGCTGAGAATCTCTGGGGGGTGGGGTTCCCCAGGACTGGAAGCCCCTGATTTAGAGCATGTATTTTTAAGTAGAGATACCTTGCAAAGAAACTGCTATCCATCCCCTCTTGGTCCTGCATTCTTCTGTCTCTTTTATGTAGCAGGCGTAAAAGAAACACGGACCGGACAGGTAGGTACACAATGGATTATGGTCATTGTTGTTGATTGACACATTTCTTCTGCAGTAAACTATGTAGAATAGTTGCCTGTTGGAAACTACAACTCCCTGCTACATTGAACAGTTCTGGCTTGATCTGATTAATCTATAGAGAAACTACAACTCCCTGCTACATTGAACAGTTCTGGCTTGATCTGATTAATCTATAGAGAAACTACAACTCCCTGCTACATTGCAGTTCTGGCTTGATCTGATTCATCTATAGAGAAACTACAACTCCCTGCTACATTGAACAGTTCTGGCTTGATCTGATTCATCTATAGAGAAACTACAACTCCCTGCTACATTGCAGTTCTGGCTTGATCTGATTAATCTATAGAGAAACTACAACTCCCTGCTACATTGCACAGTTCTGGCTTGATCTGATTAATCTATAGAGAAACGGAACAATGTGTGCAGTTAGATCAAAGGGATTTGTTTTTTTTACAAAATATAATTCAAATAATTTAACTGATTTTGGTCAATTAGTTGTTTAAAAAAATAAAAATAACCAAATTGTTGGTTGATCGCTCAGCACTATCTTCTAGACCAGTACTGTAGAGACTGGTAATCTGGGGACTGGTGGGTTCCTCCCAGACTAGTACTGTAGAGACTGGTAATCTGGGACTGGTGGGTACCTCCTAGACTAGTACTGTAGAGACTGGTAATCTGGGGACTGGTGGGTTGCTCCCAGACTAGTACTGTAGAGACTGGTAATCTGGGGACTAGTGGGTACCTCCTAGACTAGTACTGTAGACACTGGTAATCTGGGGACTGGTGGGTTCCTCTAGACTAGTACTGTAGAGACTGGTAATCTGGGGACTGGTGGGTACCTCCTTATCAAGTACTGTAGAAACTGGTAATCTGGGACTGGTGGGTACCTCCTAGACTAGTACTGTAGAGACTGGTGGGTTCCTCCCAGACTAGTACTGTAGAGACTGGTAATCTGGGACTGGTGGGTACCTCCTAGACTAGTACTGTAGAGACTGGTAATCTGGGGACTGGTGGGTTCCTCCCAGACTAGTACTGTAGAGAGTGGTAATCTGGGGACTGGTGCGTCCCTCTAGACTAGTACTGTAGAGACTGGTAATCTGGGGACTGGTGGGTACCTCCTAGACTAGTACTGTAGAGACTTGTAATCTGGGGACTGGTGGGTACATCATAGACTAGTACTGTAGAGACTGGTAATCTGGGGACTGGTGGGTTCCTCCCAGACTAGTACTGTAGAGACTGGTAATCTGGGGACTGGTGGGTCCCCTATACTGTAGAGACTGGTAATCTGGGGACTGGTGGGTACCCCCAGACTAGTACTGTAGAGACTGGTAATCTGGGGACTGGTGGGTACCTCCCAGACTAGTACTGTAGAGACTGGTAATCTGGGGACTGGTGGGTACCTCCCAGACTAGTACTGTAGAGACTGGTAATCTGGGGACTAAATCAAATCAAATCAAATCAAATGTATTTATATAGCCCTTCGTACATCAGCTGATATCTCAAAGTGCTGTACAGAAACCCAGCCTAAAACCCCAAACAGCAAGCAATGCAGGTGTAGAAGCACGGTGGCTAGGAAAAACTCCCTAGAAAGGCCAAAACCTAGGAAGAAACCTAGAGAGGAACCAGGCTATGTGGGGTGGCCAGTCCTCTTCTGGCTGTGCCGGGTGGAGATTATAACAGAACATGGCCAAGATGTTCAAATGTTCATAAATGACCAGCATGGTCGTATAATAATAAGGCAGAACAGTTGAAACTGGAGCAGCAGCACGGTCAGATGGACTGGGGACAGCAAGGAGTCATCATGTCAGGTAGTCCTGGGGCATGGTCCTAGGGCTCAGGTCCTCAGAGAGAGAGAAAAAAAGAGAGAATTAGAGAGAGCATATGTGGGGTGGCCAGTCCTCTTCTGGCTGTGCCGGGTGGAGATTATAACAGAACATGGCCAAGATGTTCAAATGTTCATAAATGATCAGCATGTTCGAATAATAAGAAGGCAGAACAGTTGAAACTGGTGCAGCAGCACGGCCAGGTGGACTGGGGACAGCAAGGAGTCATCATGTCAGGTAATCCTGGGGCATGGTCCTAGGGCTCAGGTCCTCCAAGAGAGAGAGGGAGAGAATTAGAGAACGCACACTTAGATTCACACAGGACACCGAATAGGACAGGAGAAGTACTCCAGATATAACAAACTGACCCTAGCCCCCCGACACATAAACTACTGCAGCATAAATACTGGAGGCTGAGACAGGAGGGGTCAGGAGACTGTGGCCCCATCCGAGGACTAGTGGGTACCTCCTAGACTAGTACTGTAGAAACTGGTAATCTGGGGACGGGTGGGTTCCTCTAGACTAGTACTGTAGAGACTGGTAATCTGGGGACTGGTGGGTACCTCCTAGACTAGTACTGTAGAGACTGGTGGGTTCCTCCCAGACTAGTACTGTAGAGACTGGTAATCTGGGGACTGGTGGGTACCTCCCAGACTTCTACTGTAGAAACTGGTAATCTGGGGACTGGTGGGTTCCTCTAGACTAGTACTGTAGAGACTGGTAATCTGGGGACTGGTGGGTAGTACTGTAGAGACTGGTAATCTGGGGACTGGTGTGTACCTCCTAGACTAGTACTGTAGAGACTGGTAATCTGGGGACTGGTGGGTTCCTCTAGACTAGTACGGTAGAGACTGGTAATCTGGGGACTGGTGGGTTCCTCCCAGACTAGTACTGTAGAGACTGATCATCTGGGGACTGGTGGGTCCCTCTAGACTAGTACTGTAGAGACTGGTAATCTGGGGACTGGTGGGTGCCTCCCAGACTAGTACTGTAGAGACTGGTAATCTGGGGACTGGTGGGTACCTCCTAGACTAGTACTGTAGAGACTGGTAATCTGGGGACTGGTGGGTTCCTCCCAGACTAGTACTGTAGAGACTGGTAATCTGGGGACTGGTGGGTCCCTCTAGACTAGTACTGTACTGGTAATCTGGGAACTGGTGGGTTCGTCCCAGACTAGTACTGTGAGACTGGTAATCTGGGGACTGGTGGGTACCTCCTAGACTAGTACTGTAGAGACTGGTAATCTGGGGACTGGTGGGTTCCTCCCAAACTAGTACTGTAGAGACTGGTAATCTGGGGACTGGTGGGTCCCTCTAGACTAGTACTGTAGGGACTGGTAATCTGGGGACTGGTGGGTGCCTCCCAGACTAGTACTGTAGAGACTGGTGGGTTCCTCCCAGACTAGTACTGTAGAGACTGGTAATCTGGGGACTGGTGGGTCCTCTAGACTTGTACTGTAGAAACTGGTAATCTGGGGACTGGTGGGTTCCTCTAGACTAGTACTGTAGAGACTGGTAATCTGGGGACTGGTGGGTACCTCCTTATCTAGTACTGTAGAGACTGGTAATCTGGGGACTGGTGTGTACCTCCTTATCTAGTACTGTAGAGACTGGTAATCTGGGGACTGGTGGGTACCTCCTAGACTAGTACTGTAGAGACTGGTAATCTGGGGACTGGTGGGTTCCTCCCAGACTAGTACTGTAGAGACTGGTAATCTGGGGACTGGTGGGTCCCTCTAGACTAGTACTGTAGAGACTGGTAATCTGGGGACTGGTGGGTGCCTCCCAGACTAGTACTGTAGAGACTGGTGGGTTCCTCCCAGACTAGTACTGTAGAGACTGGTAATCTGGGGACTGGTGGGTCCCTCTAGACTAGTACTGTAGAGACTGGTAATCTGGGGACTGGTGGGTTCGTCCCAGACTAGTACTGTAGAGACTGGTAATCTGGGGACTGGTGGGTGCCTCCCAGACTAGTACTGTAGAGACTGGTAATCTGGGGACTGGTGGGTACCTCCTAGACTAGTACTGTAGAGACTGGTAATCTGGGACTGGTGGGTTCCTCATAGACAATTGACACACAGTGAGAGAGGGTGTTTCAAATAGGGTGTGTTAGAGAGGGCCGTCTCCTCATAAGTATTGCAATAATATCTTGTTTGTATTTTTGGTTACCCTTTATATTTGAAGTCAATGTCAAATAATTCAAACAAACCAAAGTGTTATGTGCTGGTAAAGCAGATGACATCAGTGTAGAGCAGTGTTTAAATCCCTCTCTCTGAATGCAGATGACATCAGTTTAAATCCCTCTCTCTGAATGCAAAGGACATCAGTTTAAATCCCTCTCTCTGAATGCAAAGGACATCAGTTTAAATCCCTCTCTCTGAATGCAAAGGACATCAGTTTAAATCCCTCTCTCTGAATGCAAAGGACATCAGTTTAAATCCCTCTCTCTGAATGCAAAGGACATCAGTTTAAATCCCTCTCTCTGAATGCAAAGGACATCAGTTTAAATCCCTCTCTCTGAATGCAAAGGACATCAGTTTAAATCCCTCTCTCTGAATGCAGATGACATCAGTGTAGAGCAATGTTTAAATCCCTCTCTCCGAATGCAAAGGACATCAGTTTAAATCCCTCTCTCTGAATGCAAAGGACATCAGTTTAAATTTGTCTCTCTGAATGCAAAGGACATCAGTTTAAATCCCTCTCTCTGAATACAGATGACATCAGTGTAGAGCAATGTTTAATCCCTCTCTCTGAATGCAAAGGACATCAGTTTAAATTTGTCTCTCTGAATGCAGCTGACATCAGTTTATATCCCTCTCTCTGAATGCAGATGACATCAGTTTAAATCCCTCTCTCTGAATGCAAAGGACATCAGTTTAAATTTGTCTCTCTGAATGCAGCTGACATCAGTTTAAATCCCTCTCTCTGAATGCAGATGACATCAGTTTAAATCCCTCTCTCTGAATGCAAAGGACATCAGTTTAAATGTGTCTCTCTGAATGCAGCTGACATCAGTTTAAATCCCTCTCTCTGAATGCAGATGACATCAGTTTAAATCCCTCTCTCTGAATGCAAAGGACATCAGTTTAAATTTGTCTCTCTGAATGCAGCTGACATCAGTTTAAATCCCTCTCTCTGAATGCAGATGACATCAGTGTAGAGCAATGTTTAAATCCCTCTCTCTGAATGCCACTCTTAATCAAGTGTCATGAGTAGTCAGGTCATGAACTCACAGTAAAGCTCAGGGCTTTGACAATGACCAAATGACAGTGTCTCCCTTTGCCCATCTCAGTATTCCTCATGCTCTGGTGTTTGTAGTACACTATGCGGTTTACTACAATATCTTTACCATTTAGAAGTCTGAAAAATATGGCTGCTGACGGGTCAAGGACAGGATTGGGATGGACCAATTAGGAGTCCCTTTATTGAGCATAACAACAGAGTCACGCTTTGTATTTAGTATTTATTAGGATCCCCATTAGTTCCTGTGAACGCAGCTGCTGCTCTTTCTGGGGGTTTATTATGGATCCACAATATTACAATACTACAATATTATGATATTACAATACCACAATATCACAATATTACAATACCACAATATTACAATACCACAATATTACAATACTACAATATTACGATATTACAATACCACAATATCACAATATTACAATACCACAATATTACAATACCACAATACCACAATATTACAATACCACAATATTACAATACTACAATATTACGATATTACAATACCACAATATTACAATACTACAATATTATGATATTACAATACCACAATATCACAATATTACAATACCACAATACCACAATATTACAATACCACAATACCACAATACTACAATATTACGATACCACAATACCACAACGTTACAATACCACAACACCACAATATTACAATATTACAATACCACAATACCACAATATTACCATACCACAATACCACAATACCACAATCCCACAATATTACAATACCACAATACCACAATATTACAATACCACAATACCACAATACTACAATATTACGATACCACAATACCACAACGTTACAATACCACAACACCACAATATTACAATATTACAATACCACAATACCACAATATTACCATACCACAATACCACAATACCACAATCCCACAATATTACAATACCACAATACCACAACACCACAATATTACAATACCACAACATTACAATACCACAATATTACAATAACACAACATCACAACATTACAATACCACAATATTACAATACCACAATATCACAATACCACAATATTACAATATTACAATACCACAATACACCAATTGATTGTGTGTGCAGGAGAGTGATATATCCTCATTAGTTGTGTAATCTAGAGAGTGAAGATATCTTCGTTAGTTGTGTAATCTAGAGAGTGAAGATCTCTTCATTAGTTGTGTAATCTAGAGAGTGAAGATCTCTTCATTAGTTGTGTAATCTAGAGAGTGAAGATCTCTTCATTAGTTGTGTAATCTAGAGAGTGAAGATATCTTCATTAGTTGTGTAATCTAGAGAGTGAAGATATCTTCGTTAGTTGTGTAATCTAGAGAGTGAAGATCTCTTCATTAGTTGTGTAATCTAGAGAGTGAAGATCTCTTCATTAGTTGTGTAATCTAGAGAGTGAAGATCTCTTCATTAGTTGTGTAATCTAGAGAGATATATATCCTCATTAGTTGTGTAATCTAGAGAGATATATATCCTCATTAGTTGTGTGTAATCTAGTCTCATCTGAGGTAGCAGGCAGCAGAAACACAGTCTTATTCCTCCCAGATCTGCTAAATTCCTGACATCCATGTCATATTGGCTGGTTTAATCTTCTCCGCAAGCTGCTGCAGCTTAATGATTGGGCCAGCCTCTCTGTAGACACACAAGCTGAGTTCCAAATGGAACCCTCTTCCCTCTATCAGGGCTCCTGCCTGAAACTTTTTCAGTTGGTGGCACTAGTACATGATTTTTGTCGCAAAAAAAAAAGAAGTGGCCTCGTGTCACGCGTTAGGAAAAGACTTTAATGAGCTTTATGAAGTCATTCACAGTGCTTTAGATTACTGGAGATGACAGGCTTATCAATAAATACGTTGTTTCATCTTTTGACATGTCCAAGCAGGAATTCATGATTCAAGATATTGTCTTTGATGTGCAACCTAATCCTAAATCACGAATTGTGGGTTGACAAGGTATTGTTTAAAAAAAATATTATACTGTTAAAACAGGGCTCCAGAATTATCTGAATTTTGTTGTTTGTTGTTCATGAATTTGTGTACATCTTTTATGTTTGCATAATATCATACCCTAATTTATTTGGGGGGATAATTCACCACAAGAGGAGTGAAAACTTAGCTAGATCGCTAACATGAAATGTAATACACACTGTCAGTAGTCCTGTATTCATCCAATGTCCTAACACAACTGTTGTAGCCTGCTATCCTATGCACTGGCGATGGCTGATGCGCATTTTTTGCATGCTCCGTATCTCAAAACCATGTCAAATAATGTGGCGGCAGGATAGTCTAGTGGTTAGAGTGTAGAGGCGGCAGGGTAGCCTAGTGGTTAGAGTGTAGGGGCGGCAGGGTAGCCTAGTGGTTAGAGTGTAGAGGAGGCAGGTAACCTAGTGGTTAGAGTGTAGAGGTGGCAGGTAGCCTAGTGGTTAGAGTGTAGAGGCGGCAGGGTAGCCTAGTGGTTAGAGTGTAGGGGCGGCAGGGTAGCCTAGTGGTTAGAGTGTAGAGGCGGCAGGTAGCCTAGTGGTTAGAGTGTAGGGGCGGCAGGGTAGCCTAGTGGTTAGAGCGTAGAGGCGGCAGGTAGCCTAGTGGTTAGAGTGTAGGGGCGGCAGGGTAGCCGAGTGGTTAGAGTGTAGAGGCGGCAGGTAGCCTAGTGGTTAGAGTGTAGAGGCGGCAGGTAGCCTAGTGGTTAGAGTGTAGGGGCGGCAGGGTAGCCGAGTGGTTAGAGTGTAGAGGCGGCAGGTAGCCTAGTGGTTAGAGTGTAGAGGTGGCAGGTAGCCTAGTGGTTAGAGTGTAGGGGCGGCAGGGTAGCCGAGTGGTTAGAGTGTAGAGGCGGCAGGTAGCCTAGTGGTTAGAGTGTAGGGGTGGCAGGGTAGCCGAGTGGTTAGAGTGTAGGGGCCGCAGGTAGCCTAGTGGTTAGAGTATAGGGGCGGCAGGTAGCCTAGTGGTTAGAGTGTAGGGGCGGTAGGGTAGCCTAGTGGTTAGAGTATAGGGGTGGCAGGGTAGCCTAGTGGTTAGAGTGTAGAGGCGGCAGGGTAGCCGAGTGGTTAGAGTGTAGAGGCGGCAGGTAGCCTAGTGGTTAGAGTGTAGGGGCCGCAGGTAGCCTAGTGGTTAGAGTGTAGGGGCGGCAGGTAGCCGAGTGGTTAGAGTGTAGGGGCGGTAGGGTAGCCTAGTGGTTAGAGTGTAGGGGTGGCAGGGTAGCCTAGTGGTTAGAGTGTAGAGGCGGCAGGTAGCCTAGTGGTTAGAGTGTAGGGCCAGCAGGTATACTAGTGGTTAGATTGTAGGGCCGGCAGGTAGCCTAGTGGTTAGAGTGTAGAGGTGGCAGGTAACCTAGTGGTTAGAGTGTAGAGGCGGCAGCGTAGCCTAGTGGTTAGAGTGTAGAGGCGGCAGGTAGCCTAGTGGTTAGAGTGTAGAGGCGGCAGGTAGCCTAGTGGTTAGAGTGTAGGGGTGGCAGGGTAGCCTAGTGGTTAGAGTGTAGAGGTGGCAGGGTAGCCTAGTGGTTAGAGTGTAGGGTTGGCAGGGTAGCCTAGTGGTTAGAGTGTAGAGGTGGCAGGGTAGCCTAGTGGTTAGAGTGTAGGGGCGGCAGGGTAGCCTAGTGGTTAGAGTGTAGGGGCGGCAGGGTAGCCTAGTGGTTAGAGTGTAGGGGCGGCAGGGTAGGCTTGTGGTTAGAGTGTAGGGGCGGCAGGGTAGCCTAGTGGTTAGAGTGTAGGGGCGGCAGGTAAACTAGTGGTTAGAGTGTAGGGGCGGCAGGTAACCTAGTGGTTAGAGTGTGGAGGCGGCAGGGTAGCCTAGTGGTTAGAGTGTAGGGGCGGCAGGTAACCTAGTGGTTAGAGTGTAGAGGTGGCAGGTAACCTAGTGGATAGAGTGTAGAGGTGGCAGGTAGCCTAGTGGTTAGAGCATTGGACTAGTAACCGGAAGGTTGCAAGTTCAAATCCCCGAGCTGACAAGGTACAAATCTGTCATTCTGCCCGAGGCAGTTAACCCACAAATCCATCATTGAAAATAAGAATTTGTTCTTAACTGACTTGCCTAGTTAAATAAAGGTAAAATATTGGTTGTAATATATTAAAAAAACAAATATTTCCCCAGAGCACACATCAAGGTGGAGCTGCAGAGAGAGTGGTTCACTCATCACAGCAAAACAGGGTTAGTCAGACACTTACAGAAATCATGAGGATAATAATAATACACTAATGTTTGACTAAATCATGGTTTTACCTGCCCACTTGAGTGAGGTGACCATTTAATGAATATTCAGCTCGTACTGATTCGACCAATTGTTTTTCCTCACAGCCAAGTCAAAGGGTCACAAAATGGTCGCAGTCTGGAGCCTTTTGATAAGGGCCTAATGCGCTCTCTCTCTCTCTCTCTCTCTCTCTCTCTCTCTCTCTCTCTCTCTCTCTCTCTCTCTCTCTCTCTCTCTCTCTCTCTCTCTCTCTCTCTCTCTATATATATATATATATATATATATATATATATATATATATATATATATATTTCTCTATATATATATATATATATATTTATATATATATATATTTTCTCTCTATTGCTCTCTCTCTCTCTCTTCTTTCTCTCTCTCTCTCTTTCTCTCTCTTGCTCTCTCTCTCTCTCTCTCGCTCTCTTTCTTTCTTTCTATCTCTCTCTATTGCTCTCTCTCTCTATCTCTATTGCCCTCTCTCTCTATATATATATATGTATATAGAGAGAGAGAGCAATAGAGAGAGAGAGAAAGAGAAAGAGAGAGAGAAAGAGTATATATGTGTGTCAGTTTCAGGTGAGATGTTTAGATTGGCACCAATTTAATTTGTGTTCAGACACAATTTCATGTTTTCGATCTGAAATACTTCCGGCTTGAATAAAAAAGAACCATACCAGACTTGGAGTAGAGCAGATTTACATCGTAAGATATATACATATATAAAAAACATATGATGCCTGTAACCAGTGAGATCAATAACAGAGCCATGATAATGTAGGTTCACTCTCCCTAATTGCATAGTGGGTCTGGCTAGTAGACATCTCTATCTTTATTTAGCTGAGATTGACTAGGAAAGGAAAGGTGTCTGGTCTGGTCTCACTTAGAGATTGACTAGGAAAGGAAAGGTGTCTGGTCTGGTCTCACTTAGAGATTGACTAGGAAAGGAAAGGTGTCTGGTCTGGTCTCACTTAGAGATTGACTAGGAAAGGAAAGGTGTCTGGTCTCACTTAGAGCTTGACTAGGAAAGGAAAGGTGTCTGGTCTCACTTAGAGATTGACTAGGAAAGGAAAGGTGTCTGGTCTCACTTAGAGCTTGACTAGGAAAGGAAAGGTGTCTGGTCTCACTTAGAGATTGACTAGGAAAGGGAAGATGTCTGGTCTGGTCTCACTTAGTGTAATGCAATGGAAAGCAATTATATGTTGCTCTTGTTTACAGGTAGCCTGCAGGACGCAAGTGCAGGTAGCTAGTTAGATCCTGTTCTATACTTCTTATGCTACATACTGTATGTCAAACTTACATACAGCATAGGACATACAACATGTCATGTACAGTTGAAGTCGGAAGTACACCTTAGCCAAATACATTGAAACTCCGTTTTTCACTATTCCTGACATTTAATCTGAGAATAAATTCCCTGTTTTATGTCAGTTAGGATCACCACTTTATTTTAAGAATGTGAAATGTCAGAATAATAGTAGAGAGAATGATTTATTTCAGCTTATATTTCTTTCATCACATTCCCAGTGGGTTTACATACACTCAATTGGTATTTGGTAGCATTGCCTTTAAATTGTTTAACTTGGGTCAAACATTTGGTTATCCTTCCACAAGCTTCCCACAATAAGTTGGGTGAATTTTGGCCCATTCCTCCAGACAGAGCTGGTGTAACTGAGTCAGGTTTGTAGGCCTCTTTGCTCGCACACATTTTTTCAGTTCTGCCCAGAAATTTGGAAGACCCATTTGCGACCAAGCTTTAACTTCCTGACTGATGTTTTGAGATGTTGGTTCAATAAATCCACATAATTTTCCTCTCTCATGATGCCATCTATTTTGTGAAGTGCACCAGTCCCTCCTGCAAGCAAAGCAACCCCACAACATGATGCTGCCACCCCCGTGCTTCATGGTTGGGATGGTGTTCTTCGGCTTGCAAGCCACCCCCTTTTCCTCCATACATAACGATGGTCATTATGGCCAAACAGTTCTATATTTGTTTCATCAGACCAGAGGACATTTCTCCTAAAAGTACGATATTTGTCCCCATGTGCAGTTGCAAACCGTAGTCTGGCTTTTTTATGGCGGTTTTGAAGCAGTGGCTTCTTCCTTGCTGAGCGGCCTTTCAGGTTTTGTCGATGTAGGAATCGTTCTACTGTGGATACAGATACTTTTGTACCCGTTTCCTCCAGCATCTTCACAAGGTCCTTTGCTGTTGTTCTGGGATTGATTTGCACTTTTCGCACCTAAGTAGGTTAATCTCTAGGAGACAGAACGCATCTCCTTCCTGAGCGGTGTGACGGCTGCGTAGTCCCATGGTGTTTATACTTGCATGTTTGTATAGATGAACGTGGTACCTTCAGGCATTTGTAAAATACTCCCCAGGATGAACCAGATTTGTGGGGGTCTACAATTTTTTTCTCTGAGGTCTTGGCTGATTTCTTTTGATCTTCCCATGATGTCAAGCAAAGAGGCACTGAGTTTGAAGGTAGGCCTTGAAATACATCCAATTGTCTCACATTATGTCAATAAGCCTATCAGAAGCTTCTAAAGTCTTGACATCATTTTCTGGAATTTTCCAAGCTGTTTAAAGGCACAGTCAACTTAGTGTATGTTAACTTCTGACCCACTGGAATTGTGATACAGTAAATTATAAGTGAAATAATCTGTCTGTAAACAATTGTTGGAAAAATGACTTGTGTCATGCATAATGTAGATGTCCTAACCGACTTGCCAAAACTATAGTTTGTTAACATGAAATTTGTGGAGTGGTTGAAAAAACAAGTTTTAATGACTCCAACCTAAGTGAATGTGAACTTCCGACTTCAACTGTCTACATAACATAAACATTGAATTAAATGAGGCTTTATTTTGTATATGTGTTCTGCTTTAAAGTGTTCTCAGGGCCTTGGAGCATTTCACAATGGAGGGAGAAGGAGGAGGAGGAGCATGGTAAAGGATGGATGGAGGAAAGGGAGGAGGGATGGAAGGAGGGAGGAAAGGGAGGAGGGAGGGATGGAAGGAGGGATGAAAGGGAGGAGGGAGGTAGGAGGGATGAAAGGGAGGAGGGAGGAAGGAGGGAGGGATGGAAGGAGGGATGAAATGGAGGAGGGAGGAAGGAGGGAGGGATGGAAGGAAGGAGGAAAGGGAGGAGGGGAGGAAGGAGGGATGAAAGGGAGGAGGGAGGAAGGAGGGAGGGATGGAAGGAGGGAGGGATGAAAGGGATGAAAGGGAGGGAGGGATGGAAGGAGGGAGGAAAGGGAGGAGGGAGGAAGGAGGGAGGAAAGGGAGGAGGGAGGGATGGAAGGAGGGATGAAAGGGAGGAGGGAGGGATGGAAGGAGGGATGGAAGGAGGGAGGAAAGGGAGGAGGGAGGAGTGAGGGAGGTAGGAAAGGGAGGAGGGAGGGATGGAGAAGATGGATGGTAGAGGATGGAGGATGGTGGAGGGAGGGAGGGAGGGAGGGAGAGAGGAGGGAGGGAGAGAGAGAGAGGATGGAGGGAGGGAGGGAGGAGGATGGTGGAAGGAGGAGGATGGATGAAGTGCAGTGCAGGGAGCCTTGGGCATGGTGCATCACTAATCTTTATAAGTGGCTGTACATTTCACACCACTGTACAGAAGTGTGTGTGTGTGGGGGGGGGGTTATTTCACGGCCAATGGCTGTTCTTTGCTCAGTGGTTTCAGGAGGCTCCAACGACCTGCTATGAATATTTATAGCTTTAGCTTCAGTAAACACTCTCATCTGGGCTCAGATTAGGCCTGGGACAATTACTGTATAACCGTGTAACTCACGGTTACGGATGAAGAATGTCATGAAAATAGAATTACTGTCATAACCGTTTCAGACGGCAAGGCAGGGGCTTTGAGTCCGTTTCTGCTGTAACAGGGACTGCAGTAACAGGGACTACAGTAACAGGGACTGCAGTAACAGCTACTACAGTAACAGGGGCTTTGTGCGGTTGAGTCCGTTTCTGCTGTAACAGGGACTACAGTAACAGGGACTACAGTAACAGGGACTACAGTAACAGGGGCTTTGTGCGGTTGAGTCTGTTTCTGCTGTAACAGGGACTGCAGTAACAGGGACTACAGTAGCAGGGACTACAGTAACAGGGACTACACTAACAGGGACTACAGTAACAGGGACTACACTAACAGGGACTACAGTAACATGGACTACAGTAACATGGACTGCAGTAACAGGGACTACACTAACAGGGACTACAGTAACATGGACTACAGTAACATGGACTACAGTAACATGGACTGCAGTAACAGGGACTACAGTAACAGGGACTACACTAACAGGGACTGCAGTAACATGGACTACAGTAACAGGGACTGCAGTAACAGGGACTACAGTAACAGGGACTGCAGTAACAGGGACTACAGTAACAGGGACTACAGTAACATGGACTGCAGTAACAGGGACTACAGTAACAGGGACTACAGTAACAGGGACTATAGTAACATGGACTACAGTAACATGGACTACAGTATCATGGACTATAGTAACAGGGACTACAGTAACATGGACTACAGTAACATGGACTACAGTAACATGGACTACAGTAACATGGACTACAGTAACATGGACTACAGTAACAGGGACTACAGTAACATGGACTACAGTAACTTGGGCTACAGTAACAGGGACTACAGTATCATGGACTACAGAAACATGGACTTCAGTAACATGGACTACAGTAACATGGACTTCAGTAACAGGGACTACAGTAACATGGACTACAGTAACATGGACTACAGCAACATGGACTTCAGTAACATGGATGACAGTAACATGGACTACAGTAAGATGGACTTCAGTAACATGGACTACAGTAACATGGACTACAGTCACAAGGACTATAGTAACATGGACTTCAGTAACATGGACTATAGTAACATGGACTTCAGTAACAGGGACTACAGTAACATGGACCACAGTAACATGGACGACAGTAACAGGGACTACAGTAACATGGACCACAGTAACATGGTCTTCAGTAACATGGACTACACTAACATGGACTACAGTAACATGGACTACAGTAAAATGGTCTTCAGTAACATGGACTTCAGTACAGGGACTACAGTAACATGGACTACAGTAACATGGACTACAGTAACATGGACTACACTAACATGGACTACAGTAACATGGACTACAGTAACATGGACTACAGTAACATGATCTTCAGTAACATGGACTAGAGTAAAATGGACTACAGTAACATGGACTACAGTAACATGGGCTACAGTAACAGGGACTACAGTAACATGGGCTACAGTAACAGGGACTACAGTAACATGGACTACACTAACATGGACTTCAGTAACATGGACTACACTAACACAGACTTCATTAACAGGGACTACAGTAACATGGAGTACTTTAACATGGATTTCAGTAACATGGACTACAGTAACATGGACTACAGTAACATGGACTTCAGTAACAGGGACTACAGTAACATGGAATATAGTAACATGGACTACAGTAACATGGACTTCAGGGACTACAGTAACATGGACTACACTAACATGGACTTCAGTAACATGGAATATAGTAACATGGACTACAGTGACATGGACTTCAGTAACAGGGACTACAGTAACATGGACTACAGTAACATGGACTTCAGTAACATGGACTACAGTAACATGGACTACAGTAACATGGACTTCAGTAACATGGACTACAGTAACAGGGACTACAGAAACATGGACTACAGAAACATGGACTTCAGTAACATGGACTATAATAACATGGACTACAGTAACATGGACTACAGTAACATGGACTTCAGTAACATGGACGGCAGTAACATGGACGACAGTAAGATGGACTTCAGTAACATGGACTACAGTAACATGGACTATAGTAACATGGACTTCAGTAACATGGACTATAGTGACATGGACTTCAGTAACAGGGACTACAGTAACAGGGACCACAGTAACATGGACGACAGTAACAGGGACTACAGTAACATGGACCACAGTAACATGGGCTACAGTAACATGGACCACATTAACAGGGACTACAGTAACATGGACTACAGTAACATGGACCACAGTAACATGGATGACAGTAACAGGGACTACAGTAACATGGACCACAGTAACATGGACCATAGTAACATGGCCTACAGTAACATGGACTACAGTAACAGGGACTACAGTAACATGGACTACAGTAACATGGATGACAGTAACAGGGACTTCAGTAACATGGACTGACACTGTCCACCTAGCTATCTGGAGATGAATGTACTGACTATGACTGGTCCACCTAGCTATCTGGAGATGAATGTACTGACTATGACTGGTCCACCTAGCTATCTGAAGTTGAATGTACTGACTATGACTGGTCCACCTAGCTATCTGGAGATGAATGTACTGACTATGACTGGTCCACCTAGCTATCTGAAGATGAATGTACTGACTATGACTGGTCCACCTAGCTATCTGAAGATGAATGTACTGACTATGACTGGTCCACCTAGCTATCTGAAGATGAATGTACTGACTGTGACTGGTCCACTTAGCTATCTGAAGTTGAATGTACTGACTATGACTGGTCCACCTAGCTATCTATACTGGGGTGGAGAGACACAGAGAAGGGGGTAAGGACTGGGATAAAGGAGAGATGGGATCAACAAGCTATGGTCTCTCTTGTGTCAGGGACCAACAAGCTATGGTCTCTCTTGTGTCAGGGACCAACAAGCTATGGTCTCTCTTGTGTCAGGGGCCAACAAGCTATGGTCTCTCTTGTGTCAGGGACCAACAAGCCTCCTTGGGGGACTGCTTAGAACTATTGAACTGACTTCATTATAGTCAGTTAACTCTTTCAGGGACTGGCCAGCAACATCCCAGGAACTGGTACAGGTCCACAGGCCGTAGGTTGAGAAACATTGAACTAGACCACAATCCAAAACTTTGTAATCTATCAAGTACACTTGTAATTCTTTAATTCTCCAGGCATTAACACAGACAACACAGTGATTGTATGAATGAACAGCTTGACAAGTAACGTGGTTTAATTAATTCACCTGTGTATTTATGTAAACACTGTGGAATAGAATCATGTGTTGTTGGTTGAAAGTGTTCGTATTTAATTTCCAACGTTAACATAATCACAGATCTTCTCGGTCAGATTACATTAGGGGGGGGGAGCATACGGCTGAGTGAAGATATAAAGAGATAGGATCTGCACCAAATAGCACCCTATTCCCTATATAGTTCAATATATAAGGAATATTGATCCCCAGGGTCTGGTCAAAAGTAGTGGACTTTGTAGGGATAGGGTGCTATTTGGAATGCACCCAGATATATATTTCTTTGTTGATACACATCTGTTGTATTTATTGAAAACAGAGGTTGTTGCAGTGTAGTACGCGACTTTATTATTTATTCATCTCGCTGGCCGACTACACCATCCATCCACAAAATCACAGCAGCTGCCAAGAAGTAAGACACTGAAAGAAACATATGGCTTCCCCCTAGCCATCACCTTGAGGATGATATGTTGGCTGATATCTCTGTCTGTCGGTTTGTCACAGGTGCTTGCTAGAGTGTTTGAGTTGATATGATTCTCACACACACACAGAGGGCTGCTGAAATACATCCCAGCTGATGGTGCGATGCGATGGACAATGAACATTCTCATGGTCCACTGCTGAAATCATCCCTATCTCCTCCTCCACCTCCTTAACTTCCTCTTCCTCCTCCATCTCCTCACCCTCCTCTTCCTCCTTCACTCCCTCCTCTTCATCTACCTCCTCCTCCCTCTTCTCTTCCTCTTCCTCCTCCTCATCTTCCTCTGCCTCTTCCTCCTCATCTTCCTCTTCCTCCCCCTTATCATCTACCTCCTCCTCTTCCTTCTCTTCTCCTCTTCCTACTCATCCTCCTCTTCCTCCACTTCCTCCTCCTCTTTCTCCTCTTCCTCATCATCCTCATCATCTTCCTACTCTTCCTCTTCTTCCTCCTCTTCTTCCTATTCCTCATCATCCTCATCTTCCTCTTCCTCCTCCTCCTCCTCCCTCCTATAATCTCTATCTTTTATTCACTTGTCTGTATCTCTGTTTTAGAGAGACAGCCTGCCACCCACCCCACACTGCCACCCCACACTGCCACCCACCCCACACTTCCACCCACCCCACACTGCCACCCCCACACTGCCACCCACCCTACACTGCCACCCACCCCACACTGCCACCCACCCCACACTGCCACCCACCCCACACTGCCACCCACCCCACACTGCCAGCCACCCTACACTGCCACCCACCCCACACTGCCACCCCACACTGCCACCCCCACACACTGCCACCCACCCCACACTGCCTCCCACCCCACACTGCCACCCACCCCACACAGCAACCCACCCCACCCCACACTGCCACCCACCCCACACTGCCACCCACCCCACACTGCCACCCACCCCACACTGCCACCCACCCCACACTGCCACCCACCCCACACTGCCACCTACCCCACACTGCCACCCACCCCACACTGCCTCCCACCCCACACTGCCACCCACCCCACACAGCAACCCACCACACCCCACACTGCCACCCACCCCACACTGCCACCCCACACTGGCACCCACCCCACACTGCACACACCACTGTCAATCCATACCTGTCTGCCACACAGAGCTGTGAATTAGGCTCTGCTGGGAAGACAATCAGTGGTCTGTGGAGGTGAGAAAGAACTCCGTACGTCTGCTACAGTGCCCACATAACACAATACGTTAGGCATTTCTAGACTAGGGTGTCCTATAGATCTACCAGCAACAAATATCTACATTGTTTTTGTATTCACAAACTGAACTGATTGAAAACTCCTTTAGAAACTACAGATTTCTCACCAAACTTTATTTTAAACCAGTTATTCTATTTTAAAAAAAAGTGTACTAAAAGTAACAGCATAACTGTGACTAAACGGGTTTTGTTGTGTTGTCTAGCGGCTGAATCGTTATTGACTCTTGGCACGGTGCCGTCCCAGGGCCATGTCAGTTACTCACTCGGCTCCACTGGAAGTATTGGCTGGCTGTGCCCTTTGCCAAGACACCGATAACCATAATGCCCCTTTTTAAGCTGGAAGCCACAGTTTATCCATGGACCCTTTGGGTCGTAATCCGGCTCCAGCTGGAGACATGAGAGGTCGCTTGGCAGACACAGATGTAAGTCAAAGCACTGTCCTTAAACTCAGCGAGGAGAAGATTGGCCTCTCTCTACGTGCTTCTTGTTGTTGCGGAAGTTAGGTAGATCTGCTAATGCTAACTTTGTATCGCTGAATCTATCTTTAGGAGAGGTGTCGCAGATGTGGGTTACTGTATGCTGTGCCTGTTGACACGATAGGTGGTGCATTTAGTGTTTTTTTTTTTGGTTTGTTATTAACTGCTTGTCTTTATTTTGTGTGAATGTGACACTGCCCATTGCTCATTGCAGGAGATAAAAGGAATATGTTTGTTTTATCCAAGTTGTGCATTTAGGTTGTCTTCTCTCTGAAGAAAGCCTCTCATTTACAGTGGCTTCTGCTGAAGAAAGCCTCTCATTTACAGTGGCTTCTTCTGAAGAAAGCCTCTCATTTACAGTGGCTTCTCTCTGAAGAAAGCCTCTCATTTACAGTGGCTTCTCTCTGAAGAAAGCCTCTCATTTACAGTGGCTTCTGCTGAAGAAAGCCTCTCATTTACAGTGGCTTCTGCTGAAGAAAGCCTCTCATTTACAGTGGCTTCTCTCTGAAGAAAGCCTCTCATTTACAGTGGCTTCTCTCTGAAGAAAGCCTCTCATTTACAGTGGCTTCTCTCTGAAGAAAGCCTCTCATTTACAGTGGCTTCTCTCTGAAGAAAGCCTCTCAGTTACAGTGGCCTCTCTCTGAAGAAAGCATCTGTTCTGATTTAAATTGACTTCAACCCCAAGTAATCAGCGCTGTGTGCTGAAAAGGGGAAGGGGTCAATTAAGAGAGAGAGAAAGAGGGAGAGAGAGGGAGAGAGAGCGAGAGAGAGAGAAAGAGAGAGAAAGAGAGAGACAAGGGACAGAATAACAAGCAGATCATGCAGGCAGCACCACATGTGGCGGGATGGTCTGTTGAAATAAATAAAAAGGCAAGCTGATGACAGGAGACGGTGAAAAGACCCTTCACTGTTCAAAGGGGTTAGCTCTCATTACCATGACAATCACCACTCTCTCACCACCCATCTGTCCACTCCCCCCCCACATATCCCCCATCCCTCACCCATCTGTCCATGGCTGAGTAGAGAAGGAATAGGTAGATGGCAGGGGGTTGATAGTGTGTGTGTGTGTGTGTTCCTCCCTGCTGTCTCAGTGCTCCAGGCCTCCTCGGGCAGGCAGGATGAAGTGATGAGGTCATGGTTGTTCTCCTCCTCCATCAGTCAACACGCTGGCCTTTTATTAAAGCTATAATATAATGCTAATTCTCACAGCAGATGATTAACAACGGGGCCTGAGCATGAGGTTCATGTATCTGCTGCTGCCGACACTTAATACATAGTCAAATGTAGTCTTGCAGCACTAGTGGAGAACTTCCCTGGGTTCAAATACTATTTGAAATCCTTCAAATGTTTTTTTAAAATCTTGGCTGGATTGCCAGATGGGGGTGGTGTTTGGACTTCTTTTGTGACTGTTATGTTGGTTCCATTGGGCCAGGTAAACTCCATCAAACACAAATACATTATTTGAAATGATTTCAAAGAGTAGTTGAACCCAGGTCTGGTGGAGAAACAGCAAGCAGGCGGTTGCAAGAGGACACAAGTTAACTTGGTATAGGTGGTTGTGGTGTCTGTTGACAGCCATTATATCATCTGCTGGGATCACTGGCTAAACCAGGCGAAAATGCTCATAGGCTGGAAACAGTTTGGTGGAATTACCCATGCATGTATAGCCATTCCCCTTTGACTGTCTGGTGTGATTTTCACAGCCTAAGTAATGGCTCTCTGTACAGGCTGTGAACTCATAATGCTGGGAACTCATAATGCTGAGGGATCATAATGCTGAGGGATCATACTGCTGAGGGATCATAATGCTGAGGAATCATAATGCTGGGGGATCATAATGCTGGGGGATCACAATGCTGAGGGATCATAATGCTGAGGGATCATAATGCTGAGGAATCATAATGCTGGGGGATAATAATGCTGGGGGGTCACAATGCTGGGAACTCATAATGCTGGGGGATCATAATGCTGGGGAATCATAATGCTGAGGGATTATAATGCTGGGGATCATAATTCTGGGAACTCATAAAGCTGGGAACTCATAATGCTGAGAGCTCATAATGCTGGGGGATTATCAAATCAAATCAAATCAAATGTATTTATATAGCCCTTCGTACATCAGCTGATATCTCAAAGTGCTGTACAGAAACCCAGCCTAAAACCCCAAACAGCAAGCAATGACTGCCTTGCCTGGTTCACCAATTACTTTGCAGACAGAGTTCAGTGTGTCAAATCGGAGGGCATGCTGTCCGGTCCTCTGGCAGTGTCTATGGGGGTGCCACAGGGTTCAATTCTCGGGCCGACTCTTTTCTCTGTATATATCAATGATGTTGCTCTTGCTGCGGGCGATTCCCTGATCCACCTCTACGCAGACGACACCATTCTATATACTTTCGGCCCGTCATTGGACACTGTGCTATCTAACCTCCAAACAAGCTTCAATGCCATACAACACTCCTTCCGTGGCCTCCAACTGCTCTTAAACGCTAGTAAAACCAAATGCATGCTTTTCAACCGATCGCTGCCTGCACCCGCATGCCCGACTAGCATCACCACCCTGGATGGTTCCGACCTTGAATATGTGGACATCTATAAGTACCTAGGTGTCTGGCTAGACTGCAAACTCTCCTTCCAGACTCATATCAAACATCTCCAATCAAAATCAAATCAAGAGTCGGCTTTCTATTCCGCAACAAAGCCTCCTTCACTCACGCTGCCAAGCTTACCCTAGTAAAACTGACTATCCTTCCGATCCTCGACTTCGGCGATGTCATCTACAAAATGGCTTCCAACACTCTACTCAGCAAACTGGATGCAGTCTATCACAGTGCCATCCGTTTTGTCACTAAAGCACCTTATACCACCCACCACTGCGACCTGTATGCTCTAGTCGGCTGGCCCTCGTTACATATTCGTCGCCAGACCCACTGGCTCCAGGTCATCTACAAGTCCATGCTAGGTAAAGCTCCGCCTTATCTCAGTTCACTGGTCACGATGGCAACACCCATCCGTAGCACGCGCTCCAGCAGGTGTATCTCACTGATCATCCCTAAAGCCAACACCTCATTTGGCCGCCTTTCGTTCCAGTACTCTGCTGCCTGTGACTGGAACGAATTGCAAAAATCGCTGAAGTTGGAGACTTTTATCTCCCTCACCAACTTCAAACATTAGCTATCTGAGCAGCTAACCGATCGCTGCTGCTGTACATAGTCTATTGGTAAATAGCCCACCCATTTTCACCTACCTCATCCCCATACTGTTTTTATTTATTTACTTACTTGCTCTTTTGCACACCAATATCTCTACCTGTACATGACCATCTGATCATTTATCACTCCAGTGTTAATCTGCAAAAATTGTAATTATTCGCCTACCTCCTCATGCCTTTTGCACACATTGTATATAGACTCCCCCCTTTGTTTTCTACTGTGTTATTGACTTGTTAATTGTTTATTCCATGTGTAACTCTGTGTTGTCTGCTCTCACTGCTATGCTTTATCTTGGCCAGGTCGCAGTTGCAAATGAGAACTTGTTCTCAACTGGCCTACCTGGTTAAATAAAGGTGAAATAAAAAAAAAAAAAAAAAAAAAATAAATGCAGGTGTAGAAGCACGGTGGCTAGGAAAAACTCCCTAGAAAGGCCAAAACCTAGGAAGAAACTTAGAGAGGAACCAGGCTATGTGGGGTGGCCAGTCCTCTTCTGGCTGTGCCGGGTGGAGTTTATAACAGAACATGGCCAAGATGTTCAAATGTTCATAAATGACCAGCATGGTCGTATAATAATAAGGCAGAACAGTTGAAACTGGAGCAGCAGCACGGTCAGATGGACTGGGGACAGCAAGGAGTCATCATGTCAGGTAGTCCTGGGGCATGGTCCTAGGGCTCAGGTCCTCAGAGAGAGAAAAAAAAGAGAGAATTAAAGAGAGCATATGTGGGGTGGCCAGTCCTCTTCTGGCTGTGCCGGGTGGAGATTATAACAGAACATGGCCAAGATGTTGAAATGTTCATAAATGATCAGCATGTTCGAATAATAAGAAGGCAGAACAGTTGAAACTGGAGCAGCAGCACGGCCAGGTGGACTGGGGACAGCAGTCCGATATGTCAGATAATCCTGGGGCATGGTCCTAGGGCTCAGGTCCTCCGAGAGAGAGAAGGAGAGAATTAGAGAACGCACACTTAGATTCACACAGGACACCGAATAGGACAGGAGAAGTACTCCAGATATAACAAACTGACCCTAGCCCCCGACACATAAACTACTGCAGCGTAAATACTGGAGGCTGAGACAGGAGGGTCAGGAGACACTGTGGACCCATCCGAGGACACCCCGGACAGGGCCAAACAGGAAGGATATAACCCCACCCACTTTGCCAAAGCACAGCCCCCACACCACTAGAGGGATGTCTTCAACCACCAACTTACCATCCTGAGACAGGGCCGAGTATAGCCCACAAAGATCTCCGCCTTGGTACAACCCAAGGGGGCGCCAACCCAGACAGGATGACCACATCAGTGAATCAACCCACTCAGGTGACGCACCCCTTCCAGGGACGGCATGAGAGAGCCCCAGTAAGCCAGTGACTCAGCCCCTGTAATAGGGTTAGAGGCAGAGAATCCCAGTGGAAAGAGGGGAACCGGCCAGGCAGAGACAGCAAGGGCGGTTCGTTGCTCCAGAGCCTTTCCGTTCACCTTCCCACTCCTGGGCCAGACTACACTCAATCATATGACCCACTGAAGAGATGAGTCTTCAGTAAAGACTTAAAGGTTGAGACCGAGTTTCCGTCTCTGACATGGGTAGGCAGACATAATGCTGGGAACTCGTAAAGCTGGGAACTCATAATGCTGGGAACTCGTAAAGCTGGGAACACATAATGCTGGGAACTCATAAAGCTGGGAACTCATAATGCTGGGAACTCATAATGCTGAGGGATCATAATGCTGGGGGATCATAATGCTGGGAACTCATAATGCTGGGGGATCATAATGCTGAGAACTCATAATGCTGGGGGATCATAATGTTGGGAACTCATAATGCTGGGAACTCATAATGCTGAGGGATCATAATGCTGAGGAATCATAATGCTGGGGGTCATAATGCTGGGGGATCATAATGCTGGGGGATCATAATGCTGAGGGATCATAATGCTGGGGATCATAATGCTGGGGGATCATAATGCTGAGAACTCATAAAGCTGGGGGATCATAATGCTGGGGGTCACAATGCTGGGAACTCATAATGCTGAGGGATCATAATGCTGGGGGATCATAATGCTGGGCTGGGGGATCATAATGCCAGGAACTCATAATGCTGAGGGATCATAATGCTGGGGGATCATAATGCTGGGAACTCATAATGCTGAGGGATCATAATGCTGGGGGATCATAATGCTGGGAACTCATAAAGCTGGGGGATCATAATGCCAGGAACTCATAATGCTGAGGGATCATAATGCTGAGGGATCATAATGCTGAGGAATCATAATGCTGGGGGATAATAATGCTGGGGGTCACAATGCTGGCAACTCATAAAGCTGGGAACACATAATGCTGAGAGCTCATAATGCACATAATGAGCTCACACACACACACACACACACACACACACACACACACACACACACACACACACACACACACACACACGCGCACACACATTGGGACCCCTCTACCCCAACAGATGATGATAGCTGTATACGTGACCGCTTCTTTGTAGCAGGTCCGTGGATCTTCCCGAGGGTCATTATATCTCCTAAACAACCAGGCCCCATGTGGACAGGAACACATGCTGATGTAGGTTGTCAGGTCTCCCCATTTTTAAGTGACGCCTGGTGCGTTAATATGTTTCCGTCTCATTGGTTACACACACTATATTATTTGTCACATGCTTGGTAAACAACAGGTATAGACTAATAGCGAAATGCTTACTTACAGACCCTTCCAATAACGCAGAGAGATATATATGTAGAACACAATTGAGTAACGATAACCGAGTCGATGTGCAGGGGGTACGAAGTAATTGTGGTAGATACACTGTAGACCAAAAGTATGTGGACACCTGCTCTTCCAAAATCATGACCATTAATATGGAGTTGGTCCCCCTCCCCTTTGCTGCTGTAACAGCCTCCAGTCCCGGAAAAGGATTTCCACTAGACGTTGCTGCAGGGACTTACTTCCATTCAGCCACAAGAGCATCAGTGAGGTCAGGGACTGATGCTGGGCGATTAGGCCTGGCTCGCAGTCGGCTTTCCAATTCATCCCGAAGGTGTTCGATGGGGTTGAGGTCACGGTTCTATGCTGGCCAGTCAAGTTCTCAACAAACCATTTCTGTATGGACCTCGCTTTGTGCACGGGGGCATTGTCATGCTGAAACAGGAAAGGGCCTTCCCCCAAACTGTTGCCAGAAAGTTGGAAGCACAGAATCTTCTAGAATGGCATTGAATGTTGTAGAGTTAAGATTTCCCTTCACTGGAACTAAGGGGCCTAAACCACCATATCTAAGCCGGCCCATACGAGGCGAGCCTCTGTCACTCCCTCACACCGCAGTCCACATCCTTTCAGGAACCGGGACAGGTTAAACAAAAATAAATCTCAAAAAAATCTCTGACCCTCTACTTCAGATTATCACAGGGGTGTAATTATCTCTGGACCTCTACTTCAGATTATCACAGGGGTGTAATTATCTCTGACCCTCTACTTCAGATTATCACAGGGTGTAATTATCTCTGGCCCTCTACTTCAGAGTATCACAGGGGTGTAATTATCTCTGGCCCTCTACTTCAGAGTATCACAGGGGTGTAACTATCTCTGGCCCTCTACTTCAGAGTATCACAGGGGTGTAATTATCTCTGACCCTCTACTTCAGATTATCACAGGGGTGTAATTATCTCTGGCCCTCTACTTCAGATTATCAAAGGGGTGTAATTACCTCTGACCCTCTACTTCAGATTATCACAGGGTGTAATTATCTCTGGCCCTTACGTCAGAGTATCACAGGGGTGTAATTATCTCTGACCCTCTACATCAGAATATCACAGGGTGTAATTATCTCTGGCCCTCTACTTCAGATTATCACAGGGGTGTAATTAACTCTGGCCCTCTACTTCAGATTATCACAGGTGTCTGTAATTATCTCTAGCCCTCTACTTCAGATTATCACAGGGGTGTAATTATCTCTGGCCCTCTACATCAGATTATCACAGGTATCTGTAATTTTCTCTGGCCCTCTACATCAGATTATCACAGGTGTGTAATTATCTCTGGCCCTCTACATCAGATTATCACAGGTATCTGTAATTTTCTCTGGCCCTCTACATCAGATTATCACAGGTGTCTGTAATTATCTCTGGCCCTCTACATCAGATGATCACAGGTGTATGTAATTGTCTCTGATTAAAGAAGATGATTTTATGTTAAAAATAGAGACAACCTCTGAAAGATGAACCTAAATATAAACCAACAATTTAGTGAATACCATGTTGTTTAAAATTAGGGTTTCAGCATGAAATCTCCTTTATATTTTTCAATATAAACTTGTATGTAAATATTTATCTATGTATTTGCTGTCAATGTTTTGGCGCCAAACTGGTGGAAGTTATGAAAAAAAAAGTAATAGTTGGAAGAGTTTGCGGAGTTAATTGAAAACAATGCCATTGTTGATTAGATGCTTTTAATATATATTTTTTAAATTAGGCTATTTTGTCTTGAACCATCTGGTCTATGGTCTTGAGCCCTATGGGTCCTGGTCAAAAGCTCTAGATAGGGAATAGGGTTGCCATTTGGGGGGTGAGGCCCCAGAGAGAGGCAGAGGGGTGTCCGGGCCACACAAAGGTCCAGCCTGTACCCTTCTGGAGTGGGGCTTAACGTTGCTAAGAGGACCATATGCACCGTGATGGAAGAGCCACTACAGATAACCAGAGGAGGTCTCAGTAGCTCATTTAATTTGTTGTCATTTTCTTTTGTGCTTCTGACAACGGTCCTCATTAGATTGAGGTGGTGGAGGGAGAGAAAGAGAACCACACAACCACACAACCAGACACACACAACCAGACACACACAACCACACAACCACACAACCACACAACCACACACACACAAAACCACACAACCACACATGACCACACAACCACACAACCACACACACACACCCACACAACCACACACACACAATTAGCTGCTCGGTCTGGTCCAGTCTGGTTGAAATCAGTATGGTGTTTTGAATCTGATTGGTGGGGAGAGTTTTTTCCTTTCTGTCTTTTTGTTTCAAGCTTTGTTCCAGGTTGTTGTGTGGGGTAGTTCCTTTACATTTCACATTTTGAAGTTGTTTATGACTGGGTGCTCACGGTTGATTGGTTGAGCCACTTGCTGCTGGTTAAGAGTTAAGGTCTAGAATACGGTAAAAAACTAAATAAACACTGGGATTGAACACATGATCCTCGGAGCCGTGGCACGCGGCATAAACCCATCCTCACCTCCACATCCCCATCCTCACCGCCCCATCCACTATCCCCATCCACTATCCCCATCCACTATCCCCATCCACCACCCCATCCACTATCCCCATCCACTATCCCATCCACTATCCCCATCCACCACCCCATCCACTATCCCCATCCACTATCCCCATCCACACCGCCCATCCACCACCCCATCCACTATCCCCATCCACACCGCCCATCCACCACCCCATCCACTATCCCCATCCACCACCCCATCCACTATCCCCATCCACTATCCCCATCCACCACCCCATCCACTATCCCCATCCACTATCCCCATCCACTATCCCCATCCACCACCCCATCCTCTATCCCCATCCACCATCCCATCCACTATCCCCATCCTCACCACCCCATCCACTATCCCCATCCACACCGCCCATCCACCACCCCATCCACTATCCCCATCCACTATCCCCATCCACCACCCCATCCACTATCCCCATCCACTATCCCCATCCACTATCCCCATCCACCACCCCATCCACTATCCCCATCCACTATCCCCACCGCCCCATCCACTATCCCCATCCACTATCCCCATCCACTATCCCCATCCTCACCGCCCCATCCACTATCCCCATCCTCACCGCCCCATCCACTATCCCCATCCTCACCTCCACATCCCCATCCTCACCGCCCCATCCACTATCCCCATCCACTATCCCCATCCACCACCCCATCCACTATCCCCATCCACTATCCCCATCCACTATCCCCATCCACTATCCCCATCCACCACCCCATCCACTATCCCCATCCACTATCCCCATCCACTATCCCCATCCACTATCCCCATCCTCACCGCCCCATCCCCATCCTCACCGCCCCATCCACTATCCCCATCCACACCGCCCATCCACCACCCCATCCACTATCCCCATCCACCACCCCATCCACTATCCCCATCCACTATCCCCATCCACCACCCCATCCACTATCCCCATCCACTATCCCCATCCACTATCCCCATCCACTATCCCCATCCACACCGCCCATCCACCACCCCATCCACTATCCCCATCCACCACCCCATCCACTATCCCCATCCACTATCCACATCCACTATCCCCATCCACCACCCCATCCACTATCCCCATCCACTATCCCCATCCACCACCCCATCCACTATCCCCATCCACTATCCCATCCACTATCCCATCCACCACCCCATCCACTATCCCCATCCACTATCCCCATCCACACCGCCCATCCACCACCCCATCCACTATCCCCATCCACACCGCCCATCCACCACCCCATCCACTATCCCCATCCACCACCCCATCCACTATCCCCATCCACTATCCCCATCCACCACCCCATCCACTATCCCCATCCACTATCCCCATCCACTATCCCCATCCACCACCCCATCCACTATCCCCATCCACCATCCCATCCACTATCCCCATCCACCACCCCATCCACTATCCCCACCCACCACCCCATCCACTATCCCCATCCACTATCCCATCCACTATCCCTTCCACCACCCCATCCACTATCCCCATGCGCTATCCCCATCCACTATCCCCATCCACCATCCCCACCCACCACCCCATCCACCACCCCATCCACTATCCCCATCCACCACCCCATCCACTATCCCCATCCACTATCCCCATCCACCACCCCATCCACTATCCCCATCCACCACCCCATCCACTATCCCTTCCACTATCCCCATCCACTATCCCCATCCTCACCACCCCATCCACTATCCCCATGCACTATCCCCATCCACCATCCCCATCCACTATCCCCATCCACCACCCCATCCACTATCCCCATCCACTATCCCCATGCACTATCCCCATCCACCATCCCCACCCACCACCCCATCCACCGTCCCCACCCACCACCCCATCCACTATCCCCATCCACCACCCCATCCACTATCCCCTTCCACTATCCCCATCCACTATCCCCATCCACCACCCCTTCCACTATCCCCATCCTCAACTCCCATCCACTATCCCCATCCACTATCCCCATCCTCACCACCCCATCCACTATCCCCATCCACCACCCCATCCACTATCCCCATCCACTATCCCCATCCACTATCCCCATACGCTATCCCCATCCGCTATGCCCATCCACTATGCCCATCCACTATGCCCATCCACTATGCCCATCCACTATGCCCATCCACTATCCCCTTCCACTATGCCCATCCACTATCCCCATCCACTATCCCCATCCACTATGCCCATCCACCACCCCATCCACTATCCCCATCCACTATCCCCATCCACTATCCCCATCCACTATCCCCATCCACTATCCCTTCCACTATCCCCATCCACTATCCCCATCCACCATCCCCATCCACTATCCCCATCCACCATCCCCATCCAATATCCCCACCTACCACCCCATCCACCATCCCCATCCACCCTCCCCATCCACCACACCCTAGCAAAACTCAAATCCTACTTGATGGTGATTGTGCTCACCGTTGCTGCTGTTGGCAGCTTCTGAAGGCATCTCCCGATGTCCTCAGGACATGGATGGATGTCCGATTTCAAAGTGAATCTTGAGAGATCTAGCTGGTGTGTGTGTGTGCGTATTTGTGTGTGTGTGTGTGTGTGTGCTTGTGTGTGTGTGTGTGTGTTTGTGTGTTATTCAGACTCGTACATGCAATTTCAGTAGCTCCAACAAATCATCATGGCCACTGTAGTGTATAATTAAATCCACTAGAAAATAATGATATCCTTCTCGCCCGGAGGCTGTAGAAATATTCAGTTGTCTCTTTAATTACTTGCCGGTTACATTGATAGACATCACGTTGCTGTGGAAATCAATCACACTGATAGACAATTAAATAATTAACCGTTAATGCCAAAGAACATGCTAGAAAACGTAAAGAAATAATGAAATAATGAAGACATTGGAGTTGGAGCTGCAGAGAGAAAAAGTGAACGGTGTGAGGAGATCTAGGGAAGGGTCCCAAATTGAACCCTATTCCCTATATAGGTCACTACTTTAGTCCAGAGCCCTATGGAACCCTATTCCCTATATAGTGCACTACTTTAGACCAGAGCCCTATGGAACCCTATTCCCTATATAATATAGTAATTTAGACCAGAGCCCTATGGAACCCTATTCCCTACATAGTGCACTACTTTAGTCCAGAGCCCTATAGAACCCTATTCCCTATATATAGTGCACTACTTTAGACCAGAGTCCTATGGAACCCTATTCCCTATATAGTGCACTACTTTAGTCCAGAGTCCTATGGAACACTATTCCCTATATAATACACTAATTTAGACCAGAGTCCTATGGGCATAGGGAATAGGGTGCCATTTTAGACAAAGATTCATCAACCAATCATTGGAACCCATTTCTATGCCATATTAAAGGGGAGCCTGGTAGCAAAGGGAGAGAGCTATTAAAACCCAGACACCTCCACCCCTACTTCAATCAGACGTCCCCTCACTCTGGTGTGCCTGCATCCCAAATGGCACTGTGTTCCCTATATAGGACACACTCTTTGACCAGGAAACGTAAGGGGCTCTAGCAAAATGAGTTCACTATGTAGGGAATAAGGTGCTGTTTGGGACTGGTTTTTGTTTTCCTGACCTCTCCTTTGTGTTGCATCTAATTCTTCCCCCTGAGCTAAAACCTTAACCTCAACAATAGTCTAATGAATAGAAGCCATGTCTGAGCCCAGCGCCTGCCACCGGCTTCCAGGGATACATCTCTTCATTTCTGAGGCGAGAAACCGATTGACACGCAAGTAGCCCCAGGGCCAAGAGAGGAGAGGAGAGGAAATGAGAGAGGGACGAGGAGAGGAAATGAGAGAGGGACGAGGAGAGGAAATGAGAGAGGGACGAGGAGAGGAAATGAGAGAGGGCAATAGGAGAGGAGAAGGGGGGATCAGGAGAGGAGAGGAAATGAGAGAGGGTAATAGGAGAGGAGAGGGGGGATCAGGAGAGGAGAGGGGGATCAGGAGAGGAGAGGAAATGAGAGAGGGCAATAGGAGAGGAGAGGGGGGATCAGGAGAGGAGAGGAAATGAGAGAGGGCAATAGGAGAGGAGAGGGGGGATCAGGAGAGGAGAGGAAATGAGAGAGGGCAATAGGAGAGGAGAGGGGGATCAGGAGAGGAGAGGAAATGAGAGAGGGTAATAGGAGAGGAGAGGGGGATAGAGGAAATGAGGGGGGAGAGGAAGAGAAAATGAGAAAGAGAGAGGAGAGGAAATGAGAGAGGGCAATCGGAGAGGAGATGGGGTATCGGGAGAGGAGAGTAGAGGAAATGAGAGAGGGCAATAGGAGAGGAGAGGGGGGATCAAGAGAGGAGAGGAGAGGAGATGAGTCAGTCCATCATTGAAATCTTGACCTCCTAATAATTTCTGTGAGGATGTAGATGCTAAGTCAATAGCCTCTCTCTCTCTCTCTGTGCTATCAGAGAACAGTCCTCTCTATGAGCTTTAGGATCTTTGATCCTGGGTTTCAAGATCACTATCATAATGTTCTCCTCTCCAGCTCCAGGCTTAACTCGATCCTCAGAGGCCACAAAGCACCAAGCCTCAAGCACGGTGGGAGAAAGATACTTGTCCTGGTAAAAAGGGGATTGAGAGTTTAGTTATGAAACAAAATGACTGGGTTGTCACCACCCTCTCTGTCTCTCTCTCTCTCTGTCTGTCTCTCTCTCTCGCTCTCCTCCCCACCTGTTCCTCTTACCCTCTCTCTTCTCTCTCTCTGTTTCTCTCTCTCTGCCTCTCCCTCTTCCCCCCTCACACATACACACCCTCACATACTCTCCATGTTTGAGTAATGTGTCTGTCTGTCTGGCTGTGCAGTAGCAGCTCATCTAGCTACGGGGCAGGAGCTGTAGGAGTCAGTAGCAGCTCATCTAGCTACGGGGCAGGAGCTGTAGGAGTCAGTAGCAGCTCATCTAGCTACGGGACAGGAGCTGTAGCAGTCAGTAGCAGCTCATCTAGCTACGGGACAGGAGCTGTAGGAGTCAGTAGCAGCTCATCTAGCTATGGGGCAGGAGCTGTAGGAGTCAGTAGCAGCTCATCTAGCTACGGGGCAGGAGCTGTTTTTATTTATTTTTCTGCTCTTTTGCACACCAGTATCACTACTTACACATCATCATCTGCTCATTTATCACTCCAGTGTTAATCTGCTAAACTGTAATTATTCGCTCCTATGGCCTATTTATTGCCCACCTCCTCATGCCTTTTGCACACACTGTATATAGACTTTATTTTATTCTACTGTGTCATTGACTTCTTTATTGTGTTATTGGCTTGTTTATTGTTTATTCCATGTGTAACTCTGTGTTGTTTGTGTCCCACTGCTTTGCTTTATCTTGGCCTGGTTGCAGTTGTAAATGTGAACTTGTTCTCAACTAGCCTACCTGGTTAAATAAATAAAGGTGAAATAAAAAAAATAAAAAAAGAGAGAGCCTGGTATATCAAGTAGTATGTGTGCAGAAGAGAAACTATGCTCTCTCTCTCTCTCTCTCTGATATATCTGCTAGTAATAACAGGTTGGACAAACTCTACAGTCCTACCACTCAGCTCTCCTTCAATGCTGTCTGATGGAGGAGGCCATAGAAAAATCACTTAGAAACGGTTCTGTTTTTTTATCCTCCCAAAACCACACCGGGAGACCACTTTTGAGGTCTGGGAAAAAAATCTACAAAATGATTAGCATTATCGCTAACGGCTACACAGAGTGTAGACTAGACATAGGAGCACCACAACACTCACAGACAGGGGCTCTGATTCAGTAGGGGTTGGGTTAAATGCGGAAGACACATTTCCTTTGAATACATTCAGTTGGACAACTGACTAGGTATCCCCCTTTCTCTTTCCTTTCCTGTGCCCTTACAGAAAGTTGCAGGAAAATATCAATCACTAATGCACTCTGTTCATGTCTTATGATCAACTCTGGCAAGTTCAATAGATTTAGTTGGTTTCTAAATTAAATAAATTCAATACATTTGTTCAATTCCGTTTTAATGTCCGGATTCCGTGATTCCGTGATTCCGTGAATCCGTGATTCCGTGATTCCGTGATTCCGTCAACGCAGATTTTATGGGACCTTACTGGTGCGACTAGGCTATTTCCTGAAAAACCTAAACTGTAAAAAATATATATATATATAGTTGTTACATCTAATTATCAATTTAAAATTATGTGTTTGCTCAACTTGTCTCATGGTGGCATTGCAGGATGATCGGTAAGCCGTGAAATCAAGAGATTGTGAGTCCAAATCCCAGGTGAGGACAGGTTGGATATTAATTACTATATACATCAACATGAACAATGTCAACCTGTGTCAAATATTTAATTTGAAAACATTTTATGTCAATAGAACTGTGTGTGTAATTAGTGCCACAGCTTTTATTTTAAATTAAATAAAACATTTAAATAACAATTTTTAGCTAATATTTTAAATTAAATAAAAAATATTAATAACTATGTCAGTGTGTAATGTTGGTCAGTGTCAGTGTGTAATGTTGGTCAATGTCAGTGTGTAATGTTGGTCAGTGTCAGTGTGTAATGTTGGTCAGTGTCAGTGTGTAATGTTGGTCAGTGTGTAAAGTTGGTCAGTGTCAGTGTGTAATGTTGGTCAGTGTCAGTGTGTAATGTTGGTCAGTGTCAGTGTGTAATGTTGGTCAGTGTCAGTGTGTAATGTTGGTCAGTGTGTAATGTTGGTCAGTGTCAGTGTGTAATGTTGGTCAGTGTCAGTGTGTGATGTTGGTCAGTGTAATGTTGGCCAGTGTCAGTGTGTAATGTTGGTCAGTGTAATGTTGGTTAGTGTCAGTGTGTAATGTTGGTCAGTGTCAGTGTGTAATGTTGGTCAGTGTCAGTGTGTAATGTTGGTCAGTGTCAGTGTGTAATGTTGGTCAGTGTCAGTGTGTAATGTTGGTCAGTGTAATGTTGGTCAGTGTCAGTGTGTAATGTTGGTCAGTGTAATGTTGGTCAGTGTCAGTGTGTAATGTTGGTCAGTGTCAGTGTGTAATGTTGGTCAGTGTCAGTGTGTAATGTTGGTCAGTGTCAGTGTGTAATGTTGGTCAGTGTCAGTGTGTAATGTTGGTCAGTGTCACTGTGTAATGTTGGTCAGTGTCAGTGTGTAATGTTGGTCAGTGTCAGTGTGTAATGTTGGTCAGTGTAATGTTGGTCAGTGTCCGTGTGTAATGTTGGTCAGTGTCAGTGTGTAATGTTGGTCAGTGTCCGTGTGTAATGTTGGTCAGTGTAATGTTGGCCAGTGTCCGTGTGTAATGTTGTTCAGTGTAATGTTGGTCAGTGTAATGTTGGTCAGTGTCAGTGTGTAATGTTGGTCAGTGTCAGTGTGTAATGTTGGTCAGTGTCAGTGTGTAATGTTGGTCAGTGTCAGTGTGTAATGTTGGTCAGTGTCAGTGTGTAATGTTGGTCAGTGTCAGTGTGTAATGTTGGTCAGTGTCAGTGTGTAATGTTGGTGACTGTCAGTGTGTAATGTTGGTGACTGTCAGTGTGTAATGTTGGTCAGTGTAATGTTGGTCAGTGTAATGTTGGTGACTGTCAGTGTGCAATGTTGGTCAGTGAAATGTTGGTCAGTGTCAGTGTGTAATGTTGGTCAGTGTAATGTTGGTCAGTGTCAGTGTGTAATGTTGGTCAGTGTAATGTTGGTCAGTGTGTGTAATGTTGGTCAGTGTAATGTTGGTCAGTGTAATGTTGGTCAGTGTCAGTGTGTGTAATGTTGGTCAGTGTAATGTTGGTCAGTGTGTATTGTTGGTCAGTGTGTAATGTTGGTCAGTGTGTATTGTTGGCCAGTGTGTAATGTTGGTCAGTGTCTAATGTTGGTCAGTGTAATGTTGGTCAGTGTGTAATGTTGGCCTGTGTAATGTTGGTCAGTGTGTAATGTTGGCCAGTGTAATGTTGGTCAGTGTGTAATGTTGGTCAGTGTCAGTGTGTAATGTTGGTCAGTGTAATGTTGGTCAGTGTAATGTTGGTCAGTGTCAGTGTGTAATGTTGGTCAGTGTACTGTTGGTCAGTGTAATGTTGGTCAGTGTAATGTTGGTCAGTGTCAGTGTGTAATGTTCGTCAGTGTAATGTTGGTCAGTGTCAGTGTGTAATGTTGGTCAGTGTAATGTTGGTCAGTGTAATGTTGGTCAGTGTCAGTGTGTAATGTTGGCCAGTGCAATGTTGGTCAGTGTCAGTGTGTAATGTTGGTCAGTGTAATGTTGGTCAGTGTAATGTTGGTCAGTGTAATGTTGGTCAGTGTCAGTGTGTAATGTTGGTCAGTGTAATGTTGGTCAGTGTGTAATGTTGGCCAGTGTGTAATGTTGGTCAGTGTAATGTTGGTCAGTGTAATGTTGGTCAGTGTGTATTGTTGGTCAGTGTGTAATGTTGGTCAGTGTCAGTGTGTGTAATGTTGGTCAGTGTGTAATGTTGGTCAGTGTAATGTTGGTCAGTGTAATGTTGGTCAGTGTCAGTGTAATGTTGGTCAGTGTCAGTGTGTAATGTTGGTCAGTGTAATGTTGGTCAGTGTGTAATGTTGGTCAGTGTGTAATGTTCGTCAGTGTAATGTTGGTCAGTGTAATGTTGGTCAGTGTAATGTTGGTCAGTGTCAGTGTGTAAGGTTGGTCAGTGTAATGTTGGTCAGTGTCGGTGTGTGTAATGTTTTTCAGTGTCAGTGTGTAATGTTGGTCAGTGTGTAATGTTGGTCAGTGTGTAATGTTGGTCAGTGTGTAGTGTTGGCCAGTGTAATGTTGGTCAGTGTAATGTTGGTCAGTGTCCGTGTGTAATGTTGGTCAGTAATGTTGGTCAGTGTCGGTGTGTAAGGTTGGTCAGTGTAATGTGGGTCAGTGTCGGTGTGTGTAATGTTGGTCAGTGTCAGTGTGTAATGTTGGTCAGTGTAATGTTGGTCAGTGTGTAATCTTGGTCAGTGTGTAATCTTGGTCAGTGTGTAATGTTGGCCAGTGTAATGTTGGTCAGTGTAATGTTGGTCAGTGTCAGTGTGTAATGTTGGTCAGTGTCAGTGTGTAATGTTGGTCAGTGCAATGTTGGTCAGTGTAATGTTGGTCAGTGTGTAATGTTGGTCAGTGTGTAATGTTGGTCAGTGTAATGTTGGTCAGTGTCAGCGTGTAATGTTGGTCAGTGTAATGTTGGTCGGTGTAATGTTGGTCGGTGTAATGTTGGTCAGTGTGTAATGTTGGTCAGTGTGTAATGTTGGTCGGTGTAATGTTGGTTAGTGTGTAATGTTGGTCAGTGTGTAATGTTGGTCAGTGTCAGTGTGTGTAATGTTGGTCAGTGTAATGTTGGTCAGTGTGTATTGTTGGTCAGTGTGTAATGTTGGTCAGTGTGTATTGTTGGCCAGTGTGTAATGTTGGTCAGTGTCTAATGTTGGTCAGTGTAATGTTGGTCAGTGTGTAATGTTGGCCTGTGTAATGTTGGTCAGTGTGTAATGTTGGCCAGTGTAATGTTGGTCAGTGTGTAATGTTGGTCAGTGTCAGTGTGTAATGTTGGTCAGTGTAATGTTGGTCAGTGTAATGTTGGTCAGTGTCAGTGTGTAATGTTGGTCAGTGTACTGTTGGTCAGTGTAATGTTGGTCAGTGTAATGTTGGTCAGTGTCAGTGTGTAATGTTCGTCAGTGTAATGTTGGTCAGTGTCAGTGTGTAATGTTGGTCAGTGTAATGTTGGTCAGTGTAATGTTGGTCAGTGTCAGTGTGTAATGTTGGCCAGTGCAATGTTGGTCAGTGTCAGTGTGTAATGTTGGTCAGTGTAATGTTGGTCAGTGTAATGTTGGTCAGTGTAATGTTGGTCAGTGTCAGTGTGTAATGTTGGTCAGTGTAATGTTGGTCAGTGTGTAATGTTGGCCAGTGTGTAATGTTGGTCAGTGTAATGTTGGTCAGTGTAATGTTGGTCAGTGTGTATTGTTGGTCAGTGTGTAATGTTGGTCAGTGTCAGTGTGTGTAATGTTGGTCAGTGTGTAATGTTGGTCAGTGTAATGTTGGTCAGTGTAATGTTGGTCAGTGTCAGTGTAATGTTGGTCAGTGTCAGTGTGTAATGTTGGTCAGTGTAATGTTGGTCAGTGTGTAATGTTGGTCAGTGTGTAATGTTCGTCAGTGTAATGTTGGTCAGTGTAATGTTGGTCAGTGTAATGTTGGTCAGTGTCAGTGTGTAAGGTTGGTCAGTGTAATGTTGGTCAGTGTCGGTGTGTGTAATGTTTTTCAGTGTCAGTGTGTAATGTTGGTCAGTGTGTAATGTTGGTCAGTGTGTAATGTTGGTCAGTGTGTAGTGTTGGCCAGTGTAATGTTGGTCAGTGTAATGTTGGTCAGTGTCCGTGTGTAATGTTGGTCAGTGTAATGTTGGTCAGTGTCGGTGTGTAAGGTTGGTCAGTGTAATGTGGGTCAGTGTCGGTGTGTGTAATGTTGGTCAGTGTCAGTGTGTAATGTTGGTCAGTGTAATGTTGGTCAGTGTGTAATGTTGGTCAGTGTGTAATCTTGGTCAGTGTGTAATGTTGGCCAGTGTAATGTTGGTCAGTGTAATGTTGGTCAGTGTCAGTGTGTAATGTTGGTCAGTGTCAGTGTGTAATGTTGGTCAGTGCAATGTTGGTCAGTGTAATGTTGGTCAGTGTGTAATGTTGGTCAGTGTGTAATGTTGGTCAGTGTAATGTTGGTCAGTGTCAGCGTGTAATGTTGGTCAGTGTAATGTTGGTCGGTGTAATGTTGGTCGGTGTAATGTTGGTCAGTGTGTAATGTTGGTCAGTGTGTAATGTTGGTCGGTGTAATGTTGGTTAGTGTGTAATGTTGGTCAGTGTGTAATGTTGGTCAGTGTCAGCGTGTAATGTTGGTCAGTGTAATGTTGGTCGGTGTAATGTTGGTCAGTGTGTAATGTTGGTCAGTGTGTAATGTTGGTCAGTGTAATGTTGGTCAGTGTCAGTGTGTAATGTTGGGCAGTGTGTATTGTTGGTCAGTGTGTAATGTTGGTCAGTGTGTAATGTTGGTCAGTGTGTAATGTTGGTCGGTGTAATGTTGGTTAGTGTGTAATGTTGGTCAGTGTGTAATGTTGGTCGGTGTAATGTTGGTTAGTGTGTAATGTTGGTCAGTGTGTAATGTTGGTCAGTGTCAGCGTGTAATGCTGGTCAGTGTAATGTTGGTCGGTGTAATGTTGGTCAGTGTGTAATGTTGGTCAGTGTGTAATGTTGGTCAGTGTAATGTTGGTCAGTGTCAGTGTGTAATGTTGGGCAGTGTGTATTGTTGGTCAGTGTGTAATGTTGGTCAGTGTGTAATGTTGGTCAGTGTGTAATGTTGGTCAGTGTAATGTTGGTCAGTGTGTAATGTTGGTCAGTGTAATGTTGGTCAGTGTGTAATGTTGGTCAGTGTAATGTTGGTCAGTGTGTAATGTTGGTCAGTGTGTAATGTTGGTCAGTGTGTAATGTTGGTCAGTGTAATGTTGGTCAGTGTGTAATGTTGGTCAGTGTAATGTTGGTCAGTGTGAAATGTTGGTCAGTGTAATGTTGGTCAGTGTGTAATGTTGGTCAGTGTGTAATGTTGGTCAGTGTAATGTTGGTCAGTGTATAATGTTGGTCAGTGTAATGTTGGTCAGTGTGTAATGTTGGTCAGTGTAATGTTGGTCAGTGTAATGGTGGTCAGTGTAATGGTGGTCAGTGTCAGTGCCAGTGTAATGTTTGTCAGTGTTTGCTGTCATATTCAGAAAAGCTAGAGTAGCTTATCCTCCTCTAAAAGTCTATGTTTCTCCAACCCTAAGTGTGATGCATATTTATCCTGGGTATATTTATCATGTCTGTGTAGGCAGGAGGAGGGGGCCCTAATTTGGTTAGATCCTGTTCCATTAATTTCACTTACAGCGTCTATGATGACAAGCTTGTGCTATTGATAAATTGACTGTTGAATGAAGACTGTCTCCTAACAGTGGTTGACAAAGCCGGGGCTGAGTGGAGATTTGCCGGGACATCATTTAGGAGCTAACAGAATTAAATTACACACACAATGCTTCCCTGGTCTGGAAGTATCACAAAGAAAAATCTATTTCTGACCTTAAAGTGATGGTTAAAATAAATAAATAATTGGCTATAAAGGTTTTTGCTTCAGGGGAGGGGAGGTGGTCATCAAAGTGACGAGTGAGGTACAATCAAACCTAATGGTAGTTTAAAGCAGGGTTATGTTTGTAATGCCAGACTATGGAATCTAATTGTCTGTTTCTTATGACGGTGACCTGGTTGACCGGCTCCAATGTGAAAGACTTTATTAGTGTTATTATGCATGGCTCACTCACCTCCTTAGCCAGTCAATACTTGTCAAGATTCATTTAGAGAACGGGCCCTCCTCTTCCTCCTCCGAGGAGCCTCCATTGGTGTAAAGATACAACTAGAGAATGGTCCTCCTCTTTTTCCTCTGAGGAGCCTCCATTGGTGTAAAGATACAACTAGAGAATGGTCCTCCTCTTTCTCCTCTGAGGAGCCTCCATTGGTGTAAAGATACAACTAGAGAATGGTCCTCCTCTTCCCCCTCTGAGGAGCCTCCATTGGTGTAAAGATACAATTAGAGAATTGTTTCAGAAAAATACTTTCTGTAGAGTGCCATGTACACCTGTCCACATGTCCACCTGTATACCTGTCCTCATATCTACCTGTCCACCTGTCCTCATGTTACCTGTCCTCATGTCCACCTGTCCACCTGTCCTCATGTCCTCATGTCCACCTGTCCACATGTCCACCTGTCCACCTGTCATGTGTCCTATCATCTGTTAGCATGTTGCTATAAGCACCACCCTCCTGTAAACTGGGGCAGTGGGGTGCTGGTGGCTGTAAACTGGGGGAGTGGGGTGCTGGTGGGGGTAAACTGGGGGAGTGAGGTGCTGGTGGGGGTAAACTGGGGGAGTGGGGTGCTGGTGGGGTAAACTGGGGGAGAGGGGTGCTGGTGACTGTAAACTGGGGGAGTGGGGTGCTGGTGGGGGTAAACTGGGGTAGTGGGGTGCTGGTGGGGGAAAATGGGGGAGTGGGGTGCTGGTGGGGATAAACTATGGGAGTGGGGTGCTGGTGGGGTAAACTGGGGGAGAGGGGTGCTGGTGGGGTAAACTGCAGGAGTGGGGTGCTGGTGGCTGTAAACTGGGGGAGTGGGGTGCTGGTGGGGTAAACTGTGGGAGTGGGGTGCTGGTGGGGGAAAATGGGGGAGTGGGGTGCTGGTGGGGGTAAACAGGGGGAGTGGGATGCTGGTGGGGGTAAACTGGGGGAGAGGGGTGCTGGTGGGGGTAAACTGGGGAGAGGGGTGCTGGTGGGGTAAACTGCAGGAGTGGGGTGCAGGTGGCTGTAAACTGGGGGAGTGGGGTGCTGGTGGGGGTAACCTGGGGGAGTGGGGTGCTGGTGGCTGTAAACTGGGGGAGTGGGGTGCTGGTGGCTGTAAACTGGGGGTGGGGTGGGGTGCTGGTGGGGTAAACTGGGGGAGTGGGGTAAACTGGGGGAGTGGGGGTAAACTGGGGGAGTGGGGTAAACTGAGGGAGGGTAAACTGGGGTAAACTGGGGGAGTGGGGTAAACTGGGGGAGTAGTGGGGGTAAACTGGGGGAGTGGGGTAAACTGGGGGAGTGGGAAAAACTGAGGGAGTGGGCGTAAACTGGGGGAGTGGGGGAGTGGGGTAAACTGAGGGAGCGGGGTAAACTGGGGGAGTGGGGTAAACTGAGGGAGTGGGGTAAACTGGGGGAGTGGGGTAAACTGAGGGAGTGGGGTAAACTGGGGGAGTGGGGTAAACTGAGGGAGTGGGGTAAACTGAGGGAGGTAAACTGGTAAACTGGGGGAGTGGGGGGGAGTGGGGTAAACTGGGGGAGTGGGGTAAACTGGGGGAGTGGGGTAAACTGGGGGAGTGGGGGTAAACTGGGGGAGTGGGGTAAACTGGGGAAGTGGGGTAAACTGGGGGAGTGGGGTAAACTGGGGGTGGGGGGTAAACTGGGGGAGGGGGGTAAACTGGGGGAGTGGGGTAAACTGGGGGAGTGGGGTAAACTGGGGGAGTGGGGGTAAACTGGGGGAGTGGGGTAAACTGGGGGAGTGGGGTAAACTGGGGGAGTGGGGGGGTGGCTGTAAACTGGGGGAGTGGGGTAAACTGAAACTGGGGAGTGGGGTAAACTGAGGGAGTGGGGTAAACTGGGGGAGTGGGGTAAACTGGGGGAGTGGGGTAAACTGGGAGGGGGTAAACTGGGGAGTGGGGTAAACTGAGGGAGTGGGGTAAACTGAGGGAGTGGGGTAAAACTGGGGGAGTGGGGTAAACTGAGGGAGTGGGGTAAACTGGGGGAGTGGGGGTAAACTGGGGGAGTGGGGTAAACTGAGGGAGTGGGGTAAACTGGGGGAGTGGGGTTCTGGTGGCTGTAAACTGGGGGAGTGGGGGTAAACTGAGGGAGTGGGGTAAACTGAGGGAGTGGGGTAAACTGAGGGAGTGGGGTAAACTGGTGGAATGTAAACTGGGGAGTGGGGTAAACTGGGGGAGTGGGGTAAACTGAGGGAGTGGGGTAAACTGAGGGAGTGGGGTAAACTGAGGGGGTTGGGGTAAACTGGGGGAGTGGGGGTAAACTGGGGAGTGGGGTAAACTGAGGGAGTGGGGTAAACTGGGGGAGTGGGGTAAACTGGGGGAGTGGGGTAAACTGGGGGAGTGGGGTAAACTGGGGGAGTGGGGTAAACTGAGGGAGTGGGGTAAACTGAGGGAGTGGGGTAAACTGAGGGAGTGGGGTTCTGGTGGCTGTAAACTGGGGGAGTGGGGGTAAACTGGGGAGTGGGGTAAACTGGGGGAGTGGGGTAAACTGGGGAGTGGGGTAAACTGGGGGAGTGGGGTGGGGGGTAAACTGGGGGGGGTAGGGGGGGTAAACTGAGGGGGTAAACTGAGGGAGTGGGGTAAACTGGGGGAGTGGGGTAAACTGGGGGAATGGGGTAAACTGGGGAGTGGGGTAAACTGAGGGAGTGGGGTAAACTGGGGGAGTGGGGGTAAACTGAGGGAGTGGGGTAAACTGGGGGAGTGGGGGTAAACTGGGGAGTGGGGTAAACTGGGGGAGTGGGGTAAACTGAGGGAGTGGGGTAAACTGGGGGAGTGGGGTAAACTGAGGGAGTTCTGGGGTAAACTGGGGGAGTGGGGTAAACTGAGGGAGTGGGGTAAACTGAGGGAGTGGGGGTAAACTGAGGGAGTTGGGTAAACTGAGGGAGTGGGGTAAACTGAGGGAGTGGGGTAAACTGAGGGAGTGGGGTAAACTGGGGCTGTAAACTGAGGGAGTGGGGTAAACTGAGGGAGTGGGGTAAACTGAGGGAGTGGGGTTCTGGTGGCTGTAAACTGGGGGAGTGGGGTAAACTGAGGGAGTGGGGTAAACTTAAACTGAGGGAGTGGGGTAAACTGGGGGAGTGGGGTAAACCGAGGGAGTGGGGTAAACTGGGGGAGTGGGGGTAGACTGAGGGAGTGGGGTAAACTGAGGGAGTGGGGGAAATTGGGGGAGTGGGGGTAAACTGAGGGAGTGGGGTAAACTGGGGGAGTGGGGTAAACTGGGGGAGTGGGGTAAACTGGGGGGTGGGGTAAACTGGGGGGTTCTGGGGCTGTAAACTGAGGGAGTGGGGGTAAACTGGGGAGTGGGGTAAACTGAGGGAGTGGGGGTAAACTGAGGGAGTGGGGTAAACTGGGGGAGTGGGGGTAAACTGAGGGAGTGGGGTAAACTGGGGAGTGGGGGTAAACTGAGGGAGTGGGGTAAACTGGGGGTGGGGTAAACTGTGGGGGGTAAACTGGGGGAGTGGGGTAAACTGAGGGAGTGGGGTAAACTGGGGGAGTAAACTGGGGGTGGGGTAAACTGGGGGTAAACTGAGGGAGTGGGGTAAACTGAGGGAGTGGGCTAAACTGAGGGAGTGGGCTAAACTGAGGGAAACTGAGGGAGGGGGTAAACTGAGGGAGTGGGGTAAACTGAGGGAGTGGGGGTAAACTGAGGGAGTGGGGTAAACTAAGGGAGTGGGGTAACTGAGGGAGTGGGGTAACTGAGGGAGTGGGGGTAAACTGAGGGAGTGTGGTAAACTGAGGGAGTGGGGTAAACTGAGGGAGTGGGGGTAAACTGAGGGAGTGGGGTAAACTGAGGGAGTGGGGTTCTGGTGGCTGTAAACTGGGGGATTGGGGTAAACTGAGGGAGTGGGGGTAAACTGAGGGAGTGGGGTAAACTGAGGGAGTGGGGTAAACTGAGGGAGTGGGGTGAACTGAGGGAGTGGGGTAAACTGAGGGAGTGGGGGTAAACTGAGGGAGTGGGGTAAACTGGGGGAGTGGGGGTAAACTGGGGGAGTAAACTGGGGTAAACTGAGGGAGTGGGGTAAACTGGGGAGTGGGGGTAAACTGAGGGAGTGGGGTAAACTGAGGGAGTGGGCTAAACTGAGGGAGTGGGCTAAACTGAGGGAGTGGGGTAAACTGAGGGAGTGGGGTAAACTGAGGGAGTGGGGGTAAACTGAGGGAGTGGGGTAAACTAAGGGAGTGGGGTAAACTGAGGGAGTGGGGTAACTGAGGGAGTGGGGGTAAACTGAGGGAGTGTGGTAAACTGAGGGAGTGGGGTAAACTGAGGGAGTGGGGTAAACTGAGGGAGTGGGGGTAAACTGAGGGAGTGGGGTAAACTGAGGGAGTGGGGTTCTGGTGGCTGTAAACTGGGGGATTGGGGTAAACTGAGGGAGTGGGGGTAAACTGAGGGAGTGGGGTAAACTGAGGGAGTGGGGTGAACTGAGGGAGTGGGGTAAACTGAGGGAGTGGGGGTAAACTGAGGGAGTGGGGTAAACTGAGGGAGTGGGGTTCTGGTGGCTGTAAACTGGGGGAGTGGGGTAAACTGAGGGAGTTGGGTAAACTGGGGGAGTGGGGGTAAACTGAGGGAGTGGGGTAAACTGGGGGAGTGGGGGTAAACTGGGGGAGTGGGGTAAACTGGGGGAGTGGGGTAAACTGAGGGAGTGGGGTAAACTGGGGGAGTGGGGTAAACTGAGGGAGTGGGGTAACTGAGGGAGTGGGGGTAAACTGAGGGAGTGTGGTAAACTGAGGGAGTGGGGTAAACTGAGGGAGTGGGGGTAAACTGAGGGAGTGGGGTAAACTGAGGGAGTGGGGTTCTGGTGGCTGTAAACTGGGGGATTGGGGTAAACTGAGGGAGTGGGGGTAAACTGAGGGGGTAAACTGAGGGAGTGGGGTTCTGGGGAGTGGCTGTAAACTGGGGAGTGGGGTAAACTGAGGGAGTGGGGTAAACTGAGGGAGTGGGGTAAACTGAGGGAGGGGGTTCTGGGGCTGTAAACTGGGGGAGTGGGGTAAACTGGGGGAGTGGGGTAAACTGGGGGAGTGGGGTAAACTGAGGGAGTGGGGTAAACTGGGGGAGTGGGGGTAAACTGAGGGAGTGGGGTAAACTGGGGAGTGGGGGTAAACTGAGGGAGTGGGGTAAACTGGGGAGTGGGGTAAACTGAGGGAGTGAGGGGTAAACTGAGGGAGTGGGGGTAAACTGAGGGAGTGGGGTAAACTGAGGGAGTGGGGTAAACTGAGGGAGTGGGGTAAACTGAGGGAGTGGGGGTAAACTGAGGGAGTGGGGTAAACTGAGGGAGTGGGGTAAACTGAGGGAGTGGGGTAAACTGAGGGAGTGGGGTAAACTGAGGGAGTAAACTGAGGGAGTGGGGTAAACTGAGGGAGTGGGGTAAACTGAGGGAGTGGGGTAAACTGGGGGAGTGGGGTAAACTGAGGGAGTGGGGTAAACTGAGGGAGTGGGGTAAACTGAGGGGAGTGGGGTAAACTGAGGGAGTGGGGTAAACTGAGGTAGTGGGGGTAAACTGAGGGAGGGGGTAAACTGGGGGTAAACTGAGGGAGTGGGGGTAAACTGAGGGAGTGGGGTAAACTGAGGGCGTGGGGGTAAACTGAGGGAGTGGGGGTAAACTGAGGGAGTGGGGGTAAACTGAGGGAGTGGGGGTAAACTGAGGGAGTGGGGTAAACTGGTACACTTGTTTACTTTGTTTATTGTTTTCCCTCTGAATGGAGAACCAGCCTCTGTCTTGATGCAGTAATTGGACAGAAAACACGTTGACTTCACGTCAGCTTTATTTCATCAATTTGATGAGATTTTAAATCACCTGCAATCTGCACATCTAATACCCCGTTGAAACACTGATCTCCTCTGGAAACAGAGCTGACAGAAGGATTAGTTCATCCCAAATGGGACCCTATTCCCTGCACTTATTTATTAGTATTTTTTCATTAATTTATTTTACCTTAGTTTCAAAAGGGAAGTAATATATATAAAACCAAGCATATACAGCATGCAATATAGGTAAACATAAATATAGGCAATATACACAGTAAGATACAAAAACACAGTCAATTAAAAACAAACACCTTCATTATAAAAATATTTTGCTGTCTGAATTGTCCTAGGGATACCAAAGCATTCAATCGAAACATCTTTTGGGAGATTATTCCCAAGCATAGGGTGTAAGGAAATTAATTAAAGGCCGATTTACCTAACTCTGTAGACACCAAAGTAGTCTCCAAAGTAGTCTCCAAAGTAGTCTCCAAAGTAGTCTCCAAAGTAGTCTCCAAAGTTAACTAACCCTGTGAACAGGTTTGATAACTTGTCATTTTAAAATCATAACAGTGATGTTAGGTCAGTCGGATCCTTATGGGCTTTGTAAACAAAACGAGCCACATGATGTGATCTACATGACTTTAAAGTGGTCCCAGCCAACCTTTTGGTAAAGAATGCAGCGATGTGATTTAAAAAAACAAAAACGAAGGGCACTATGATAAACGGAATCCAGGGGTTTAAGAGTTGGAGCAGCTGCGCTTTGATAAATATATATATATTAATAATAATAATTAATATATTATAATAATGATTTATAGTATCACCACATTTAAGAACAGGTAGAACTGTTGATAAATCGTGTTGGATTCGGGGTTAAACTTGGAACGCTGTTATATTCAGAAGTATAGGAACATTAGTTACCTAAGATACACGAGGGGGGGGAGGCATAATGAAACTTGGGAGGGGCTGAGTGCAAGGAAAACAATTGCATGTGACATTACTGATAAGGGGAGAAACTGTTGAAAGCTCATATCACTCTGCTTAGCAAGAATGATGCAATGTTTAGAGATGAGGAGACCCAAAGTAGGGTATGAATAACACTTGGTTGAGCTTCTCTAGTGTCCGTGAGTTATTTACTCAAAGTTAGAACCTAACAATAGTATCCCCGTAATCAAGCACACGTAGAATTGTTGATAGATACTGTAGTATCACCATAATCAACAACGGGTAGAAAAGTTGACTACACAATCTGCTTCCTGTTGACTAGAGAGGGGCAACATCTGTTTCTATACAAAAAAGCCCACTTTCAATCTTTGCTTCTTAACAAACTCATTTGTATGCTTTTATACATCAATTAATTGTCATTCCAAATACCTTAGGTATTTGTATTCAGGGTATTCATTGGATTACAGAACCATCCGATGAGTGAACATGTAATCCATCTGAGACAATCTTACGAGCACTTGGAAACAACGTGAGTTTAAATCAGTATGTGCTTCCTGTACAGCTGTAAAATCAGACTGTAGCCTTGCCAAAGCCAGGTCAGCAGTCGGCGCAATTGAGTACATTGTAGTATCAACTGCATTAAACATTTTAAACAGGTTGACCAATGAAGAGAAGAGGTCCCAAAATGGATCCCTGTGGTACACCTTGATGTACTTCAAGAAATTCATACTTAACCCCATCAATCACGACGGCCTGAATTCTGTCACTAAGACAATCGTGAAACCAAGAACAGGCGTCAGAGCTCAGACATATCGAGGACAACTTGTTCAATAAAATAACACGATCAACGGTATCAAAAGCTTTTGGCAGGTCTAACAAACAAAGCAGCACATTTCATGTTAGCATCTAAAGCATTTGACCATATCATTAACAAATAATGTGGTTGCTGTGATAGTGCTGCACCCTTGCCTAAACCCTGATTAATTTACATTAAAAATAGCATGTTCAGATAAAAAGAAAAAGCTAAATAGCTTATTTAGCAAAGTTCGGAGAATCTTGGCTAGACAGGAGATAATGGCTAGACAGGACCATAATGATCAATATCACTACCACCCCCCCTTATGGAGTGCCAGCACACACGCTGTTTTCCATACTTTATATTTCCTGATAACAATATTACATTTAAGATATGCGTTACTGAGTCAGCGATGAGGGGGGCGGGCACATTTGAGCAGACCCGGCTCCAATTGGTCAGCCCCTGTGGCTTGCTTCCTATCTACAGCAAGTAAGGCATCGAGGACTACCGTTTTCAATCTGAAAAATTCTTCGAATCAGCATTTTGCCCACTCTTAGAGATAGTATGCCTTAAAGACGCTCTTTCAAAAAGATAGCTTTGCTGAAATAAAATGACGATTAAATGCATCATTGATGGTATTTGTTTTTTTTGGTCTGTATTGGGGCCAGTGTCTGAATTCATTTGTTGTGGCAGTGAGGAAGAAGTAGAACCCTTCAGAGATTTGATAATCTTCCAATTTTTTTGCTGATTCCTCTTACAAACAGAAAAAGTCGTTACGTAATAATCAGATTTAGCCTTTCTGATTTGTCTTATACGTTGATTCCTCGGTTGCTTAAAAGATTGCCAATCACGGTCTAAGCCTGTGTTCCTGGCTTTGACCCAGGCAACATTTCTCTCTTATGAATCAGGCATTCGATCTACCTTCAACTCTCAAGAGTTTTCAAGGGAGCATGACTATCTTCCATAGCGTTGAAGACATTTACAAAAAACAAAAAAAAAGCTTAAAGTTAGTCAGGTTCAGGGATTAGCTGAAATACAATCAAAGGTCACTAATAGAAAGATCATGTAAAAAAAAAAAAGCTGGTTCACTAAAGTGTTCAGAGTTCCTGTTAGTTCCTGTTAGTTCCTGTTAGTCTCACATCTCTGACATATAAACCTGGGCAGTGGTCACTAAAATCCAGTGGGGAAAAAACCCCCACTAGTAACATATTTAGTATTCGTCAAAATGAGATCAATCATTGGTAGATCTTGATGGATCTTTCGGATTAGGCTGTGTAGGCTCAGTTGTCCGCTGAGACAGGTTTAGCTCAGAGCAAATATCTTTCAGCGTATCTTGACACTGGCGTCCTCTGAATCAATATAACATTTTCCCATAATTAGAAGTTCAGATTGACCAAACTTAGATAGTAATTCAGATAAATTGTTAAGGGGCCCAAGAGGGAGCTGAGGGGCGGTGATACATGCCCACTAGTGTCAGCTGACCAAGGCCCACATTAAGAACGAGACAGTCAAACTGCTTAGAGACAGAGGCAGCACAGCTGGTTATTATGACCAAGGCCCAGAGAGAGAAATAGCATCTCAATCCATGTCTCAGAGAAAACAATTTACAGGCAGAGTAAAAAAAGAAAAAGATGGACCTATATGGGCCGTCGGTAAATACACCCTATTCCCTATACAGTGCACTACTTTAGACCAGAGATCTATGGAACCCTATTCCCTATACAGTGCACTACTTTAGACCAGAGCACTATGGAACCCTATTCCCTATATAGTGCACTACTTTAGACCAGAGCACTATGGAACCCTATTCCCTATATAGTGCACTACTTTAGACCAGAGCCCTATGGAACCCTATTCCCTATATAGTGCACTACTTTAGACCAGAGCCCTATGGAACCCTATTCCCTATATAGTGCACTACTTTAGACCAGAGCCCTATGGAACCCTATTCCCTATATAGTGCACAACATTAGACCTGAGCCCAATGGAACCAGGGTACGACTTGGGATGCATCCAGAAGGCTGCTGTGCCTTTAATTTCCCCTCCGTGTCTCCTAACAGGAAATCAGGATAAATTACCATGAGCTAAAATAGCATTCATTCGGAGGGTTGGAGATGATAAATGGACGTTCTATTCTCATTGATTGGATTTCGTTCCCTATAGCACACACTAGACTAGGTTCCTGTCCTAAATTTCACCCTATTCCCCACACAGTGCACTACTATGTCCTATGGGCTCTGGTCAGAAGTAGTGTGCTATTTAAGAAATAGGTTGCCATTTCGGACGCATTCTAACAGGATCTAAAAACATTAACGTTGAGTGTGTGAATGAAGTCCTGCAGTTGGTGGAGGTCATAGTTAGCATATTTCAACTGT
>NC_056437.1:4912759-4960259 GCF_018296145.1 Oncorhynchus tshawytscha
CTCTCTGATCCTCTCTTCTCCTCTCTGATCCTCTCTTCTCCTCTCTGCTCCTCTCTGCTCCTTGCTGATCCTCCTTTCTCCTCTCTGATCCTCTCTGATCCTCTCTAATCCTCTCTTCTCCTCTCTGATCTTCTCTTCTCCTCTCTGCTCCTCTCTGCTCCTCTCTTCTCCTCTCTGATCCTCTCTGATCCTCTCGGTTCCTCTCGGTTCCTCTCTTCTCCTCTCTGTTCCTCTCTTCTCCTCTCTGCTCCTCTGATCCTCTCTTCTCCTCTCTGATCCTCTCTTCTCCTCTCTGCTCCTCTCTGCTCCTCTCTGATCCTCTCTTCTCCTCTCTGATCCTCTCTGCTCCTCTCTGATCCTCTCTTCTCCTCTCTTCTCCTCTCTGATCCTCTCTTCTCCTCTCTTCTCCTCTCTGCTCCTCTCTGATCCTCTCTGCTCCTCTCTTCTCCTCTCTGATCCTCTCTGATCCTCTCTTCCTCTCGGTTCCTCTCTTCTCCTCTCTGTTCCTCTCTTCTCCTCTCTGCTCCTCTGCTCCTCTCTTCTCCTCTCTGATCCTCTCTTCTCCTCTCTTCTCCTCTCTGCTCTCTGATCCTCTCTTCTCCTCTCTGATCTTCTCGGTTCCTCTCTTCTCTTCTCGGTTCCTCTCTTCTCCTCTCTTCTCCTGTCTGTTCCTCTCTTCTCCTCTCTGCTCCTCTCGGTTCCTCTCTTCTCCTCTCTGATCCTCTCGGTTCCTCTCGGTTCCTCTCGGTTCCTCTCTTCTCCTCTCTGTTCCTCTCTTCTCCTCTCTGCTCCTCTCTGATCCTCTCTTCTCCTCTCTGATCTTCTCGGTTCCTCTCTTCTCTTCTCCTGTCTGATCCTCTCGGTTCCTCTCTTCTCCTCTCTGATCCTCTCGGTTCCTCTCTTTTCCTCTCTGTTCCTCTCTTCTCCTCTCTGCTCCTCTCTGATCCTCTCTTCTCCTCTCTTATCCTCTCTTCTCCTCTCTGATCTTCTCGGTTCCTCTCTTCTCTTCTCGGTTCCTCTCTTCTCCTCTCTTCTCCTGTCTGATCCTCTCGGTTCCTCTCTTCTCCTCTCTGATCCTCTCGGTTCCTCTATTCTCCTCTCTTCTCCTCTCTGTTCCTCTCTTCTCCTCTCTGCTCCTCTCTGATCCTCTCGGTTCCTCTCTTCTCCTCTCTTCTCCTCTCTGATCTTCTCGGTTCCTCTCTTCTCCTCTCTTCTCTCTTCTCCTGATCTTCTCTCTTCCTCTCTGCTCTTCTCGGTTCCTCTCTTCTCCTGTCTGTTCCTCTCTTCTCCTTCCTTTCTGCTCCTCTCTGTTCCTCTCTTCTCCTCTCTGATCCTCTCTTCTCCTCTCTGTTCCTCTCTTCTCCTCTCTGATCTTCTCGGTTCCTCTCTTCTCTTCTCCTCTCTTCTCCTCTCTGATCCTCTCTCCTTCTCTCTCTGATCCTCTCTTCTCCTCTCTGCTCCTCTCTGATCCTCTCTTCTCCTCTCTGATCTTCTCGGTTCCTCTCTCTCTTCTCTTCTCCTCTCCTCTTTCTCCTGTCTGATCCTCTCGGTTCCTCTCTTCTCCTCTCTGTTCCTCTCTTCTCCTCTCTGCTCTTCTCTGATCCTCTCTTCTCCTCTCTGATCTTCTCGGTTCCTCTCTTCTCTTCTCTGTTCCTCTCTTCTCCTCTCTTCTCCTGTCTGATCCTCTCGGTTCCTCTCTTCTCCTCTCTGATCTTCTCGGATCCTCTATTCTCCTCTCTTCTCCTCTCTGTTCCTCTCTTCTCCTCTCTGATCCTCTCGGTTCCTCTCTTCTCCTCTCTTCTCCTCTCTGATCTTCTCGGTTCCTCTCTTCTCCTCTCTTCTCCTCTCTGATCCTCTTGGTTCCTCTCTTCTCCTCTCTGTTCCTCTCTTCTCCTCTCTGCTCCTCTCTGATCCTCTCGGTTCCTCTCTTCCTCTCTTATCCTCTCTGATCCTCTTTGTTCCTCTCGTCTCCTCTCTGCTCCTCTCTGATCCTCTCTGTTCCTCTCTGATCCTCTCGGTTCCTCTCTTCTCCTCTCTGCTCATCTCTACTCCTCTCTGATCCTCTCTGATCTTCTCGGTTCCTCTCTTCTCCTCTCTGATCCTCTCTTCTCCTCTCTGCTCCTCTCTGATCCTCTCGGTTCCTCTCTTCTCCTCTCTGCTCCTCTCTTCTCCTCTTTGATCTTCTCGGTTCCTCTCTTCTCCTCTCGGTTCCTCGCTGATCCTCTCGATTCCTCTCTTCTCCTCTCTGATCCTCTTTGTTCCTCTCTTCTCCTCTCTGATCCTCTTTGTTCCTGTCTTCTCCTCTCTGATCCTCCCGGTTCCTCTCCATTCCTCTCTGCTCCTCTCTGCTCCTCTCCACTCCTCCCTGTTTCTCTCTGCTCCTCTCCACTCCTCCCTATTTTTCTTTGGTCCTCTCTGCCAGTCACACAACCAGAGGTCATTCACTTGGCTGTTTTAGTCGCAGCATCAGTGTCCTGGCTGCAGGGCTTTAGTCCACTCGATGTCTAGTGCTGCTCTCTTGTCAACTGTCAAAGCCTCCAACTCTCAATCTAGTCCACTTACACTCTGTTGAAAATATATCTTTCTGATTTATATTTTATTTTGCCCTGTTTCTTTATCTCTCTCTCTCTCTCTCTCTGTCTCTCTCTCTCTCTCTCTGCCTCTCTCTGCCTCTCTCTCTGTCTCTTTCTCTCTGCCCCTCTCTCTCTCTCTCTCTCTTCCCTCCTTCCTCCTCCCTCTCCTCTTGGTAGAGAGTGGCTGATTCTGCACAGTGCTAGCCTCAGCACGGCCTGCCTCACCATACAGCCTGCCTCACCATACAGCCTGCCTCACCATACAGCCTGCCACACCATACAGCCTGCCACACCATACGGCCTGCCACACCATACGGCCTGCCTCACCATACAGCCTGCCTCACCATACAGCCTGCCTCACCATACAGCCTGCCTCACCATACACCCTGCCTCACCATACAGCCTGCCACACCATACGGCAGCACTATGCTTGACATCTGTTAAGAAGATGGAATGGAGTTGAGCCGCAGGGATTTACAATAAATCTACCGCAGCCTGTGGCGCGGTCAAAACACTGGCTGACCACCGGCCAGGCAAGCGTCTACGTCGCCACTCTGTGGTTTAAGTGTGTGTGTCTGTCAACGATATTTACAGAGCCAGCCTGAGCCGGACGCTGATGTACTGACATTTGTTTTAGAGCGAATGGGCCGAGGGGCAACATCAGCTGGGGAGTGATGTTAATGCTAGGTGATAGAATGGCTGGACCAAGGCTTTAACATGGAGGGTAGATGCTAGGTGATAGAATGGCTGGACCAAGGCTTTAACATGGAGGGTAAATGCTAGGCGTAGAATGGCTGGACCAAGGCTTTAACATGGAGGGTAGATGCTAGGCGATAGAATGGAATGGCTTTAACATGGAGGGTAGATGCTAGGTGATAGAATGGCTGGACAAGGCTTTAACATGGAGGGTAGATGCTAGGGGATAGTCTGGACCAAGGCTTTAACATGGAGGGTAGATGCTAGGTGATAGAATGGCTGGACCAAGGCTTTAACATGGAGGGTAGATGCTAGGCAATAGAATGGACCAAGGCTTTAACATGGAGGGTAGATGCTAGGGGATAGTCTGGACCAAGGCTTTAACATGGAGGGTAGATGCTAGGTGATAGAATGGCTGGACCAAGGCTTTAACATGGAGGGTAGATGCTAGGCGATAGAATGGACCAAGACTTTAACATGGAGGGTAGATGCTAGGTGATAGTCTGGACCAAGGCTTTAACATGGAGGGTAGATGCTAGGCGATAGAATGGACCAAGACTTTAACATGGGGGGTAGATGCTAGGTGATAGTCTGGACCAAGGCTTTAACATGGAGGGTAGATGCTAGGGGATAGAATGGCTGGACCAAGGCTTTAACATGGGGAACTCAGTCAGAATCCAAATCCCAATGGGCCCTGGTCAAATGTGGTGCGTCGTGCATGACCGGTGTCAGCAACCTTTTTTCATGTAGACAATTTATCATTCCAATTCTACCAATCTACATGGCAGTTATGATTTTCATGGAACAATTTCATTTAAAATATAATAATGTCTCAAAAATTATTAGAATGTGTTTTATCAAAAAATGTAATTACATCTTAATCGAAATGAATTTTATTTTATTTATCTTTATTTAACTAGGCAAGTCAGTTAAGAACAAATTCTTATTTTCAATGACGGCCTAGGAACAGTGGGTTAACTGCCTGTTCAGGGGCAGAACGACAGATTTTGTACCTTGTCAGCTCAGGGATTTGAACTTGCAACACTTTCGGTTACTAGTCCAACGCTCTAACCACTAGGCTACCCTGCCGCCCCATACGAATCTAAAAATTCAAATGAATCTAATGCAAAGACCACCTGCTTCTGTCAACAGGAAACATTGCATGATACACCATGTACCATTGGCAACTAAAGAACTTAGCGCAGAACACAGAGATAAGCCTAAATACCAATGCAAGTAACTCACATTGCCAACTAAATAACAATAGTTTACATGAATCCAACAAAATAAATATCCTATAAATCACATTGGCTACAAATGGAAGCTTGTTCATGTTCTTTCAATCACATTCATCTCTCTTCTCCGTCTGTCTGCAATGAACTTGAATCATTGTATTAACTATCAATTGAGTCCAGCCTGAAGACTTGCAACTCTCTGGCAAACTTGCAACATTGAATTAACTATTCTGGGCCATCAGAGTTTCGTGCGCTGCAGGGAGCTCAGGACAGACGTATTTGCACAAGGAATAAAAAGCAATATGTATTTTATGATGTTTCCACTGGATCAGAGCATTTTCAGAGACATGTTTCACTTTCAGGCTGAGGCTCAGTGGTTATCGAAAAAGGGAGAAGAGCTGGAATGATTTTTTAAAAATACATTGAGGAACTATTGTCAGTCACTCAATGGATGTAAACAAACATTCTGTTTGAGGTGAAGAAAATGTACAACTCACGAGTGGTGACAATCAGAAATATAGAAATACTGTGCTCAGCTCACTACTACACAAGTAGTGTATGCTGTCGGCCTACTCCGATGCGAAAGCATCTTACTGAATATCGACAGGAGCACAAAAACAATACAATGAATAAATTAACAAAACTTGTAAATGGAATGAAATAGACCAAATCGTATTTTTCACAAGTGTAGTATAGGTTGTAGAAATGACTTATCGACTGTAATAATAATATTGAATGCATTAACAGAAGTTACTATAACCAAACAAATAAACACTCTGTGTTTATAGACTCTGTTTATAGACTTGTGTTTATAGACTTGTGTTTATAGACTTGTGTTTATAGACTTGTGTTTATAGACTTGTGTTTATAGACTTGTGTTTATAGACTCTGTTTATAGACTTGTGTTTATAGACTCTGTTTATAGACTTGTGTTTATAGACTCTGTTTATAGACTTGTGTTTATAGACTTGTGTTAATAGACTCTGTTTATAGACTCTGTTTATAGACTTGTGTTTATAGACTTGTGTTTATAGACTCTGTTTATAGACTTGTGTTTATAGACTTGTGTTTATAGACTCTGTTTATAGACTTGTGTTTATAGACTTGTGTTTATAGACTTGTGTTTATAGACTCTGTTTATAGACTTGTGTTTATAGACTTGTGTTTATAGACTCTGTTTATAGACTTGTGTTTATAGACTTGTGTTTATAGACTTGTGTTTATAGACTTGTGTTTATAGACTCTGTTTATAGACTTGTGTTTATAGATACTTGTTTATAGTTTATAGACTCTGTTTATAGACTTGTGTTTATAGACTCTGTTTATAGACTTGTGTTTATAGACTTGTGTTTATAGACTCTGTTTATAGACTCTGTTTATAGACTTGTGTTTATAGACTTGTGTTTATAGACTCTGTTTATAGACTTGTGTTTATAGACTTGTGTTTATAGACTTGTGTTTATAGACTTGTGTTTATAGACTCTGTTTATAGACTTGTGTTTATAGACTTGTGTTTATAGACTCTGTTTATAGACTTGTGTTTATAGACTTGTGTTTATAGACTTGTGTTTATAGACTCTGTTTATAGACTTGTGTTTATAGACTTGTGTTTATAGACTTGTGTTTATAGACTTGTGTTTATAGACTTATAGACTTGTGTTTATAGACTTGTGTTTATAGACTCTGTTTATAGACTTGTGTTTATAGACTTGTGTTTATAGACTTGTGTTTATAGACTCTGTTTATAGACTTGTGTTTATAGACTTGTGTTTATAGACTTGTGTTTATACACTCTGTTTATACACTCTGTTTATACACTCTGTTTATAGACTTGTGTTTATAGACTTGTGTTTATAGACTTGTGTTTATAGACTCTGTTTATAGACTTGTGTTTATAGACTTGTGTTTATAGACTCTGTTTATAGACTTGTGTTTATAGACTTGTGTTTATAGACTTGTGTTTATAGACTTGTGTTTATACACTCTGTTTATACACTCTGTTTATACACTCTGTTTATAGACTCTGTTTATAGACTCTGTTTATAGACTCATTATTGTTAGTTTATTGTGTTACTATTTCCTTTTTAATTTAGTGGAAATGTGCCTCACTTTTTAACTTTTTAAATGTGTTTAACTTTTGAACTGCATTGTTGTTTAAGGGCTTGTAAGTAAACATTTCACGGTAAAGTTTACACCTGTTGTATTCGGCACATGTGACAAATAACATTTGATTTGATTTGGTGATATAAACTGAGTATACAAAACATTAAGAACACCTGCTCTTTCCATGACATAGACTGACCAGGTGAATCCAGGTGAAAGATATGATCCCTTATTGATGTCACTTGTTAAATCCACTTCAATCAGTGTAGATGAAGGGGAGGAGACTGGTTAAAGATGAAGGGGAGGAGACGGGTTAAAGAAGGATTTATAAGCCCTGAGACAATGGAGACGTGGATTGTGTATGTGTGTCATTCAGAGGGTGATACAATATTTAAGTGTATTTAAACAGGGTATGTAGTAGGTGCCAGGCGCTGCTACAACGCTGCTGGGTTTTTAACGTTCAACAGTTTCCCGATGTGTATCAATAACGGTCCACCATCCAAAAGACATCCAGCCAACTTGAGACAACTGTGGGAAGCGTTGGGAGTCAACCTGGACCAGCATCCCTGTGGGAACGCTTTAGACACCTTGTAGAGTTCTGACGAATTGAGGCTGTTCTGAGGGCATGATATTAAAATATCAATTAAAATATCAATATCAAGACGATGTTCCTAATGTTTGGTTTTACTCAGTGTACGTATTGATTTACACTAACAATCAAACAGCAAACAATTCACACAATGAACTTACGAAACAATGAATGTGCACGATTTTGCAGAAGAGAGTGCATTCTGGAGAAGCATCTAAGCCACATTCCTCTTCTTCTTGACTCAACATTTTAAATTATACCCAATACACATTATCTTCACACGTACTGTAGGAGGCCTAATGAATACTCTCACAAACGGTGTCAGGTCCAAAGCAGAAGGCATTCATGGGAAAAACTAAATACAATTTCACTTATTCTATCCAATTGTTTGTTGTGTCAAATACCATTGTGTGCCAGCCTTGGGACACACTGGAGAAACAAATCGTGTTTATTGAACCTTTAACCTTTAACCTTTAAAGTTTCCTCACCAAGAAGATCGGACTTTTTTTTTATTTGACCTTTTATTTAACTAGGCAAGTCAGTTAAGAACAAATACTTATTTACCATGACGGCCTACCAGGGAACAGTGGGTTCCAGCTACAGGCCCAACGCTCTAACCACTAGGCTACGCTGCCGCCTCTACGCTCTAACCGCTAGGCTACCCTGCCGCCTCTACTCTCTAACCGCTAGGCTACCCTGCCGCCTCTACGCTCTAACCGCTAGGCTACCCTGCCGCCTCTACTCTCTAACCGCTAGGCTACCCTGCCGCCTCTACTCTCTAACCGCTAGGCGACCCTGCCGCCTCCACACTCTAACCGCTAGGCTACCCTGCCGCCTCTACGTTCTAACCGCTAGGCTAACCTGCCGCCTCTACTCTCTAACTGCTAGGCGACCCTGCCGCCTCTACTCTCTAACCACTAGGCTACCCTGCCGCCTCTACTCTCCGCTAACCGCTCTAGGCTAGGCTACCCTGCCGCCTCTAACCGCTAGGCTCCTAACCGCTAGGCTACCCTGCCACCTCCAACCGCTAGGCTAACCAACCGCTAGGCTACCCTGCCGCCTCTACGTTCTAACCGCTAGGCTACCTGCCGCCTCTACACTCTAACCACTAGGCTACCCTGCCGCCTCTACGTTCTAACCGCTAGGCTACCCTGCCGACTTATCAAACGGTCTCTTTTACGGTAAACATTCATATTGCTTTGGGAGTAGAGGACAAACGTGTTTCTAAACATATTCATATAAATACTATTCAACTCTTTAACTTTTGACTATCTTATTTAACATTGCATACTGTGGGAATTAATGGGCAAATACACCACTGAGAAGTCATCATTTTTTCTGTATAAATGTGCCTCTAGACATCAACAGGCTTTTGAACACCTTGACATCAGTAGTGTGGAGATACAGCGCCAGCATCTCACCCTGAGGCAGTCTAGTAACGGATTCATTTATTAAGGAAGGGTTAGAGAGAGAGAGAGAGAGAGAGAGAGAGAGACACAGAGAGAGAGAGAGAGAGACAGAGAGAGAGACACAGAGAGACACAGAGAGAGACACAGAGAGAGACACAGAGAGAGACACAGAGAGAGACACAGAGAGAGAGACAGAGAGAGACACAGAGAGAGACACAGAGAGAGACACAGAGAGAGACACAGAGCTACAGCAGCACCTAGATCTTCTGTCAGATCTGGGCACTGACAGTAAATCTCAGTAAGACAAAAATAATGGTGGTCAAAACAGGACCAGTTGCCAGGACCACGAAATCAAATTCCATCTAGACACCGTTGCCCTAGAGAACACAAAATACAATGTACCTCAGCGGCACAGGTAACTTCCACAAAGCTATGAACGATCTGAGAGATGAGGCAAGAAGGGCCTTCTATGCCATCAAAAGGAACATAAAATTTGACTAACCAATTAGGATCCTGCTAAAAATACTTGAATCAGTCTAGAACCCATTTCCCTTTATGGTTGTGAGGTCTGGGGTCCGCTCACCATCCAAGAATTCACAAAATGGGACAAACACCAAATTGAGACTCTGCATGCATATTCTGCAAAAATATCCTCCGTTTACAACGTAAAACACCAAATAATGCATGCAGAGTAGAATTAGGCCGATACCCACTAATTATCAAAATCCAGAAAAGAGACGTTAAATTCTATAACCACCTAAAAGGAAGCGATTCCCAAACCTGCCATAACAAAGCCATCACCTATAGAGAGATGAACCTGGAGAAGAGTCCCCTAAGCAAGCTGGTCCTGGGGCTCTGTTAACAAACAGACCCCACAGAGCCCCAGGACAACAACACAATTAGACCCAAATCACGAAAAAACAGAAAGAGAAGGCCACCATAGGCAGACCTGGCTCTTAAGGGAAGACAGGCTATGTGCACACTGCCCACAAAATAGTAGACCTTACTGTGAAATGCTGAATACAACAGGTGTAGTAAATCTCACAGTGAAATGCTGAATACAACAGGTGTAGTAAATCTCACAGTGAAATGCTGAATACAACAGGTGTAGTAGACCTTACAGTGAAATGCTGAATACAACAGGTGTAGTAGACCTCACAGTGAAATGCTGAATACAACAGGTGTAGTAGACCTTACTGTGAAATGCTGAATACAACAGGTGTAGTAGACCTCACAGTGAAATGCTGAATACAACAGGTGTAGTAGACCTCACAGTGAAATGCTGAATACAACAGGTGTAGTAGACCTCACAGTGAAATGCTGAATACAACAGGTGTAGTAGACCTCACAGTGAAATGCTGAATACAACAGGTGTAGTAGACCTCACAGTGAAATGCTTACTTACAGGCTCTAACCAACAATGCAGTTTAAAAAAAGGACAAATAAGAATAAGAAATAAAAGTAACAAGTAATTAAAAAGCAGCAGTAAAATAACAATAGCAAGACTATATACAGGGGATACCAGTACAGAGTCAATGTGGAGGCTATATACAGGGGGTACCGGTACAGAGTCAATGTGGAGGCTATATACAGGGGATACCAGTACAGAGTCAATGTGGAGGCTATATACAGGGGGTACCGGTACAGAGTCAATGTGCAGGCTATATACAGGGGGTACCGGTACAGAGTCAATGTGGAGGCTATATACAGGGGTACCGGTACAGAGTCAATGTGGAGGCTATATACAGGGGGTACCGGTACAGAGTCAATGTGGAGGCTATATGTACCGGTACAGAGTCAATGTGGAGGCTATATACAGGGGGTACTGGTACAGAGTCAATGTGGAGGCTATATACAGGGGGTACTGGTACAGAGTCAATGTGGTACAGAGGCTATATACAGGGGTACTGGTACAGAGTCAATGTGGAGACTATATACAGGGGGTACCAGTACAGAGTCAATGTGGAGGCTATATACAGGGGGTACCGGTACAGAGTCAATGTGGAGGCTATATACAGGGGGTACCAGTATAGAGTCAATGTGGAGGCTATATACAGGGGGTACTGGTACAGAGTCAATGTGGAGGCTATATACAGGGGGTACCGGTACAGAGTCAATATGGAGGCTATATACAGGGTGTCACGGTACAGAGTCAATGTGGAGACTATTGTCACGCCCTGGTCTTAGTATTTTGTGTTTTCTTTATTTATTTGGTCAGGCCAGGGTGTGCCATGGGTTTATTTTGTGGTGTGTTTTTGTATTGGGGTTTTAGTAGGTATTGGGATTGTGGCTGAGTAGGGTTGTCTAGGAAAGTCTATGGCTGCCTGTGGCGTTCACAATCAGAGTCAGGTGATTATCGTTGTCTCTGATTGGGAACCATATTTAGGTAGCCCGGGTTTCACTGTGTGTTTGTGGGTGATTGTTCCTGTCTCTGTGTTTGTTGTCACAAGATAGGCTGTATAGGTTTTCACGTTCCGTTTGTTGTTTTGTAGATTTAGTTATTTGATGTATCATTCATTTTCCATTAAAGAACATGAGTAACCACCACACTGCATTTTGGTCCGACTCTCCTTCGACGGAAGAAAGCCGTTACAGCTATATACTGGGGGGTACCGGTACAGAGGCAATGTGGAGGCTATATACAGGGTGTTACGGTACAGAGTCAATGTGGAGGCTATATACAGGGTGTTACGGTACAGAGTCAATGTGGAGGCTATATACAGGGGGTACCGGTACAGAGGCAATGTGGAGGCTATATACAGGGGGTACCAGTACAGAGTTGAGGTAGTTGAGGTAATATGTACATGTACTGTAGGTAGAGTTATTTAAAGTGACTATGCATAGATGACAACAACAGAGAGTAGCAGCAGTGTAAATGGGGGTGGGGCGGGGGGTGGGGGTGCAAATGTGTTCTGGTTGGGCATATGATTAGATGTTCAGGAGTCTTAACGCTTGGGGGTAGAAGCTGTTTGAAAGCCTCTTGTACTCCGGTTACCACTTGCTTACTGGGCCGTACGTCCCTCTGTAGTGCCTTGCGGTCGGAGGCCGAGCAGTTGCCATACCAAGCTGTGATGCAACCAGTCAGAATGCTCTCGATGGTGCAGTTGTAGAACCTTTTGAGGATCTGAGGACCCATGCTAAATCTTTTCAGTCTCCTGAGGCGGAATAGGTTTCGTCGTGCCCTCTGCACGACTGTCTTGGTGTGCTTGGACAATGTTAGTTTGTTGATGATGTGGACACCAAGGAACACCAACCAGCCCTGTCGATGAGAATGGGGGCATGCTCTGTCCTCTTTTTCCTGTCATCCACAATCATCTCCTTTGTCTTGATCACGTTGAGGGAGAAGTTGCTATCCTTGCACCACACGGCCAGGTCTCTGACCTCCTCCCCATAGGCTGTCTTGTCATTGTCGGTGATTGGGCCTACCACTGTTATCTCATCAGCAAACTTAATGATGGTGTTTGAGTCATGCCTGGCTGTCCAGTCATGAGTGAACAGGGAGTACAGGAGGGGACTGAGCACGCACCCCTGAGGTGCCCCTGGGCTGAGGATCAGCGTGGCGGATGTGTTGTTACCTACCCTTACCACCTGGGGGCGGCCGTCAGGAAGTCCAGGATCCAGTTGCATTGGGAGGTGTTTAGTCCCAGGGTCCTTAGCTTGTTGATAAGCTTTGAGGGCACTATGGTGCTGAATGGTGAGCTATAGTCAATGAATAGCATTCTCACATAGGTGTTCCTTTTGTCCAGGTGGGAAAGGGCCGTGTGGACTGCAATAGAGATTGCCTGTGGATCTGTTAGGGCGGTATGCAAATTGGAGTTTGTCTAGGGTTTCTGGGATTATGGTGTTGATGTGAGCCATGACCAGCCTTTCAAAGCACTTCATGGCTACAGACCTGAGTGCTATGGGTCGGTAGTCATTTAGGCAGGTTACCTTAGTGTTCACAGGCACTATGGTGGTCTGCTTGAAATATGTTTATATTTCAGACTCAGACAGAGAGAGGTTGAAAATGTAAGTGAAGACACTTTCCAGTGGCCAACGCATGCTCGGAGTACACGTCCTGGTAATCTGTCTGGCCCTGCGGCCTTGTGAATGTTGACCTGTTTAAAGGTCTTACTCACATTGGCTGCAGAGAGCGTGATCACACAACCTTCCAGAACAGCTGGTGCTCTCATGCATGTTTTAGTGTTATTTCCCTCGAAGCAAGCAAAGAAGTAGTTTAGCTTGTCTGGTAGGTTCGTGTCACTGTGCAGCTCTCAGCTGTGCTTCCCTTTGTAGTCTGGAATGGTTTGCAGGCCCAGCCACATCCGACGAGCGTCAGAGCTGGTGTAGTACAATCTTAGTCCTGTATTGATGCTTTGCCTGTTTGATGGTTCGTCGGAGTGCGTAGAGGGATACGACCAATATTTGTTACATTTTTTTCCCTTCTGTACTTGAACTATTTGCACATTGTTACAACACTGTATATAGACATAATATGACATTTGAAATGTCTGTTATTTCGGAACTTTTGTGAGTTTAACGTTTACTGTTCATTTTTAATTGTTTATTTCACTTTTGTTTATTATCTACTTCACTTGCTTTGGCAATATGAATATATGATTCCCATGCCAATAAAGCCCTTAAAATTAAATTTTACTGAATTGAGAGAGAGAGACAGGGAAAAAGAGAGAGTTAATGAGTGTTTATATGTAAAGTGTTTAATATGGTAGCTTATCTCATTGGCACACTGTGCTTCACACCCATTGACTCCCAGACACCTGAGGTAGCCAATCCACTGCTGTTTTGAAACCTTGTTAGCTTGTAGAACCTCTGTGACTGGGGAACAGAACCGGATTCTTGAGAGTCTTTGATGTTTTCACAGACAGGATTAGTACTTGGACAATGTAAAGTTATTATCTAAGAGTAGCAATACACAAAATGGTGTGCCTAATTGTGATTTAAGCACGTTTGTTATGAGGTCCCTAGTGCATCAACCAGTACACCGATACTTATTTTGGGAATGTTAAAGGTCCCTCCACTATTACATCCACTTTCCTATGAGAATATAATGTTATACAGTAACTTCAGAATTCCACCATTGCATTGTCATGCCCATGGGACCAGCACACAGGGTCAGAATACTTGGGCAGCACTCCCCTGGTTCCCATATCAGCACATACTCTAATCTGTAGTATCCATCAGTATTTCCTTGTTGAATTGCTTTGCTGTGTGCGTGTTAGTAAATAAATATCTGTTGGATAAGTATTAAGAAGGACATGCAGCCGACATGCGGTTCTGAGCTGCTTAACAATAAATCCTACCTACATCCCCAGAACACAGAACACATAACCCTCTGAAGTCAATGGAACTAGACCTGTAGCCACAGAACACAGAACCTTCTGAAGTCAAATGAACTAGACCTACATCCCCAGAACACAGAACACAGAACCCTCTGAAGTTAATGGAACTAGGCCTATAGCCCCAGAACACATAACTTTCTGAAGTCAATGGAACTAGACCTCAAGCCCCAGAACACAGAACCCTCTGAAGTTAATGGAACTAGACCTATTGTAACGGGTGTCGTTGTCGGATGAGGAAGAGTCGGACCAAAGCGCAGCATGGTAAGTGTTCATGACTGTTATTGAACTGAACACTGAACAAAATGCAAAACTGAAACCGAAACAGTCCTGTCAGGTGCAGAAAACACTAAACAGAAAACAACTACCCACAACACATAGGTGGGAAAAAGCTACCTAAGTATGGTTCCCAATCAGAGACAACGATAGTCAGCTGTCTCTGATTGAGAACCATTCCCGGCCAAAACCCCAGAAGCCCCAGAACACAGAACACAGAACACAGAACCCTCTGATATTAATGGAACTAGACCTATAACCCCAGAACACAGAACCCTCTGAAGTTAATGGAACTGGACCTATAACCCCAGAACACAGAACCCTCTGAAGTTAATGGAACTAGACCTATAGCCCCAGAACACAGAACACAGAACCCTCTGATATTAATGGAACTAGACCTATAACCCCAGAACACAGAACCCTCTGAAGTTAATGGAACTAGACCTATAACCCCAGAACACAGAACCCTCTGAAGTTAATGGAACTAGACCTATAACCCCAGAACACAGAACCCTCTGAAGTTAATGGAACTAGACCTATAGCCCACCCTAGAACACGGAACACGGATCACAGAACACAGAACCCTCTGAAGTTAATGGAACTAGACCTATAGCCCCAGAACACAGAACCCTCTGAAGTTAATGGAACTAGACCTATAGCCCCAGAACACGGAACACGGAACACAGAACACAGAACCCTCTGAAGTTAATGGCTGCAGATATGTAGGCTTAACCTCCCCACTTCTCTCCCAGCTCTTAATTGTGTTTGTTTGTCATGGCGTGTGTTCCTGATAAATCCCCTCTGAATCCCAGTGCGCTCATACGCTGCTACAACATCTACAGCGTCCATAAAACAATCAAACAAGACCTATTGTTCTATTAGTGAGGAAGAGGCTGATCCCCATATAGATTGTTATATTAGTGAGGAAGAGGCTGAGTCCCCATATAGATTGTTATATTAGTGAGGAAGAGGCTGAGTCCCCATATAGATTGTTCCATTAGTGAGGAAGAGGCTGATCTCCATATACTGTAGATTGATGTAACGGCAGATTTCCTCCTCTTCGTCTGAAGAGGTTTAGCAAGGATTGGACCAATACGCGGCGTGGTAAGTGTCCATGACGATTTTAATAAGAAAAGCCTGAACACAATAAACGATAACGTGAAATAAACCAAACCGAAACAGTCCCGTGTGGCACAAACACTGACACAGGAAACAAACACCCACCAACCAACAGTGAAACCCAGGCTACCTAAATATGGTTCTCAATCAGGGACAACGATAAACAGCTGCCTCTGATTGAGAACCATATCAGGCCAAACATAGAAATAGAAAAACATAGAAAAACACACATAGACTGCCCACCCCAACTCACGCCCTGACCATACTAAATAAAGACAAAACAAAGGAAATAAAGGTCAGAACGTGACAGTACCCCCAAAGGTGCGGACTCCGGCCGCAAAACCTGAACCTATAGGGGAGGGTCTGGGTGGGCGTGTGTCCGCGGTGGCGATGACAAAGAAACACAATAAACAGTCAATATTGATAAAGTACTGTAGGAAACATGCAGGATTTATTTGAATCATTCTACTGTTTCAACCTCATGTGTCCTCTGCCTCTTCCGGTAAGCCACTATGCAAACAGAGCAGTGTACAGACGCTAGAAGACTTAGATGACAGAGCAAACTCATTTCCATTACAGAATAAAAAGTCACTGAGCTCTGGTAATTCACAGCTCCAAGTCTTGAAGGTACACTGCTATGTAACGTACGGCCATGGAAATGAGTTTGCTCTAGTATAATAATAACACAGAACACTGAACACAGAACACTCTGAACACAGAACACTCTGAACACAGAACACTCTGAACACAGAACACTCTGAACACAGAACACTCTGAACACAGAACACTCTGAAGGAGAGGTCATGTTATTATGAGTTGTGTCCCTATTCCCTTCACTGACTTCTTGGTAAGCAACTGCAGTGTAGATTTGGTCTTGTGTTTTAGGTTATTGTCCTGCTGAAAGGTGAATTCATCTCCCAGTATCTGGTGGAAAGCAGACTGCACCAGGTTTTTCTCTAGGGTTTTGACCTGCGCCTTGCTCCATCACATTTCATTTTTTTATCCTGAAAAATGATGCAGCCACCACGATGCTTGGAAATATGGATGGTGGTGGTACAGTATATACAGTAACATGGGGCGGCAGGGTAGCCTAGTGGTTAGAGTGTTGGACTAGTAACCGGAAGGTTGCAAGTTCAAACCCCCGAGCTGACAAGGTACAAATCTGTCGTTCTCCCCCTGAACAGGCAGTTAACCCACTGTTCCTAGGCCGTCATTGAAAATAAGAATTTGTTCTTTAACTGACTTGCCTAGTTAAATAAAGGTAAGATAAAAATAATAATAATAAAACAAAAAAATGTGTTATATTAGATTTGCTCCAAACGTAACACTTTGTATTCAGATGGCTTTTATGCATTATTTTTTTGCCTTGTTGTAAACACGATGCATGTTTTGGAATATTTGAATTCTATACAGGCTTTCATCTTTTCACAATCATTTAGGTTAGTATTGTGGAGTAACTTCAATGTTGTTGATCCATCCTCAGTTGTCTCCTGTCACAGCCATTAACCTCTGTAACTGTTTTATAGTCACCATTGACCTCGTGGTGAAATCCCTGGGTAGTTTCCTTCCTCTCCAGCAACTGAGTTAGGAAGGAGTAGTGTATTCATACACTCATCCAAAATGTAATTGGTCATTTCAACATGCTCAAAGGCATATTCAATTCATAAATTTATATTCTGTGCTTGAAATTCACTGCTCGATTGAGGGACCTTACAGATAATTGTATGTGTGGGGGTACAGAGACGAGGTAGTTATTCAGTCCATGCAGCTTATAATACGACTTGTTAACACATTTTTACTCCTGAATTAATTATGTCTTGCCATAACAAAGGGGTTGAGTACTCATTTATTCAAGACATTTCAGCTTTTCATTTTTTAAATTAATTTGTAAAAATGTCATAAAACATAACATCACTTTGACATCATGGGGTATTGTGTGGAGGCCAGTGACAAAACAACTCTCTAAATTGAATCAATTTTAAATTCAAATCAAAATAAATTGTACTTGTCACGTGCGAATCCCAACAATGCAGTTAAAAAGTAAGACAATTAGCAAATAAATAGAAAGGAAAAAATAAATCAATAAAATAACAATAACGAAGCTATATACAGGTTATGTACAGGTTATGTACAGGTTATATACAGGTTATATACAGGTTATGTACAGGTTATGTACAGGTTATATACAGGTTATATACAGGTTATATACAGGTTATGTACAGGTTATATACAGGTTATTATACAGGTTATATACAGGTTATATACAGGTTATATACAGGTTATATACAGGTTATATACAGGTTATATACAGGTTATATACAGGTTATATACAGGTTATATACAGGTTATATACAGGTTATATTATATACAGGTTATATACAGGTTATATATACAGGTTATATACAGGTTATATACAGGTTATATACAGGTTATATACAGGTTATATACAGGTTATATACAGGTTATATACAGGTTATATACAGGTTATATACAGGTTATATACAGGTTATATACAGGTTATATACAGGTTATATACAGGTTATATACAGGTTATATACAGGTTATATACAGGTTATATACAGGTTATATACAGGTTATATACAGGTTATATACAGGTTATATACAGGTTATATACAGGTTATATACAGGTTATATACAGGTTATATACAGGTTATATACAGGTTATATACAGGTTATATACAGGTTATATACAGGTTATATACAGGTTATATACAGGTTATATACAGGTTATATACAGGTTATATACAGGTTATATACAGGTTATATACAGGTTATATACAGGTTATATACAGGTTATATACAGGTTATATATATACAGGTTATATATATACAGGTTATATACAGGTTATATACAGGTTATATACAGGTTATATACAGGTTATATACAGGTTATATACAGGTTATATACAGGTTATATACAGGTTATATACAGGTTATATACAGGTTATATACAGGTTATGTACAGGTTATATACAGGTTATATACAGGTTATATACAGGTTATATACAGGTTATATATATAGGTTATATACAGGTTATATACAGGTTATATACAGGTTATATACAGGTTATATACAGGTTATATACAGGTTATATACAGGTTATATACAGGTTATATACAGGTTATATATATACAGGTTATATACAGGTTATATACAGGTTATATACAGGTTATATACAGGTTATATACAGGTTATATACAGGTTATATACAGGTTATATACAGGTTATATACAGGTTATATACAGGTTATATACAGGTTATATACAGGTTATATACAGGTTATATACAGGTTATATACAGGTTATATACAGGTTATATACAGGTTATATACAGGTTATATACAGGTTATATACAGGTTATATACAGGTTATATACAGGTTATATACAGGTTATATACAGGTTATATACAGGTTATATACAGGTTATATACAGGTTATATACAGGTTATATATACAGGTTATATACAGGTTATATACAGGTTATATACAGGTTATATACAGGTTATATACAGGTTATATACAGGTTATATACAGGTTATATACAGGTTATATACAGGTTATATACAGGTTATATACAGGTTATATACAGGTTATATACAGGTTATATACAGGTTATATACAGGTTATATACAGGTTATATACAGGTTATATACAGGTTATATACAGGTTATATACAGGTTATATACAGGTTATATACAGGTTATATACAGGTTATATACAGGTTATATACAGGTTATATACAGGTTATATACAGGTTATATACAGGTTATATACAGGTTATATACAGGTTATATACAGGTTATATACAGGTTATATACAGGTTATATACAGGTTATATACAGGTTATATACAGGTTATATACAGGTTATATACAGGTTATATACAGGTTATATACAGGTTATATACAGGTTATATACAGGTTATATACAGGTTATATACAGGTTATATACAGGTTATATACAGGTTATATACAGGTTATATTATATACAGGTTATATACAGGTTATATACAGGTTATATACAGGTTATATACAGGTTATATACAGGTTATATACAGGTTATATACAGGTTATATACAGGTTATATACAGGTTATATACAGGTTATATACAGGTTATATACAGGTTATATACAGGTTATATACAGGTTATATACAGGTTATATACAGGTTATAGGTTATATACAGGTTATATACAGGTTATATACAGGTTATATACAGGTTATATACAGGTTATATACAGGTTATATACAGGTTATATACAGGTTATATACAGGTTATATACAGGTTATATACAGGTTATATACAGGTTATATACAGGTTATATACAGGTTATATACAGGTTATATACAGGTTATATACAGGTTATATACAGGTTATATACAGGTTATATACAGGTTATATACAGGTTATATACAGGTTATATACAGGTTATATACAGGTTATATACAGGTTATATATACAGGTTATATACAGGTTATATACAGGTTATATACAGGTTATATATATACAGGTTATATACAGGTTATATACAGGTTATATACAGGTTATATACAGGTTATATACAGGTTATATACAGGTTATATACAGGTTATATACAGGTTATATACAGGTTATATACAGGTTATATACAGGTTATATACAGGTTATATACAGGTTATATACAGGTTATATACAGGTTATATACAGGTTATATACAGGTTATATACAGGTTATATACAGGTTATATACAGGTTATATACAGGTTATATACAGGTTATATACAGGTTATATACAGGTTATATACAGGTTATATACAGGTTATATACAGGTATACAGGTTATATACAGGTTATAGGGTTATATACAGGTTATATACAGGTTATATACAGGTTATATTTATATACAGGTTATATACAGGTTATATACAGGTTATATACAGGTTATATACAGGTTATATACAGGTTATATTATATACAGGTTATATACAGGTTATATACAGGTTATATACAGGTTATATACAGGTTATATACAGGTTATACAGGTTATATACAGGTTATATACAGGTTATATACAGGTTATATACAGGTTATATACAGGTTATACAGGTTATATACAGGTTATATACAGGTTATATACAGGTTATATACAGGTTATATACAGGTTATATACAGGTTATATACAGGTTATATACAGGTTATATACAGGCAGGTTATATACAGGTTATATTACAGGTTATATACAGGTTATATACAGGTTATATACAGGTTATATACAGGTTATATACAGGTTATATACAGGTTATATACAGGTTATATACAGGTTATATACAGGTTATATACAGGTTATATACAGGTTATATACAGGTTATATACAGGTTATGTACAGGTTATATACAGGTTATATACAGGTTATATACAGGTTATATACAGGCTATATACAGGTTATATACAGGTTATATACAGGTTATATACAGGCTATATACAGGTTATATACAGGTTATATACAGGTTATATACAGGTTATATACAGGTTATATACAGGTTATGTTTTTTATTTTTATTTTTTTATTTCACCTTTATTTAACCAGGTAGGCCAGTTGAGAACAAGTTCTCATTTGCAACTGCGACCTGGCCAAGATAAAGCATAGCAGTGTGAACAGACAACACAGAGTTACACATGGAATAAACAATTAACAAGTCAATAACACAGTAGAAAACAAAGGGGGGAGTCTATATACAATGTGTGCAAAAGGCATGAGGAGGTAGGCGAATAATTACAATTTTGCAGATTAACACTGGAGTGATAAATGATCAGATGGTCATGTACAGGTAGAGATATTGGTGTGCAAAAGAGCAAGTAAATAAATAAAAACAGTATGGGGATGAGGTAGGTGAAAATGGGTGGGCTATTTACCAATAGACTATGTACAGCAGCAGCGATCGGTTAGCTGCTCAGATAGCTGATGTTTGAAGTTGGTGAGGGAGATAAAAGTCTCCAACTTCAGCGATTTTTGCAATTCGTTCCAGTCACAGGCAGCAGAGTACTGGAACGAAAGGCGGCCAAATGAGGTGTTGGCTTTAGGGATGATCAGTGAGATACACCTGCTGGAGCGTGTGCTACGGATGGGTGTTGCCATCGTGACCAGTGAACTGAGATAAGGCGGAGCTTTACCTAGCATGGACTTGTAGATGACCTGGAGCCAGTGGGTCTGGCGACGAATATGTAACGAGGGCCAGCCGACCAGAGCATACAGGTCGCAGTGGTGGGTGGTATAAGGTGCTTTAGTGACAAAATGGATGGCACTGTGATACACTGCATCCAGTTTGCTGAGTAGTGTTGGAAGCCATTTTGTAGATGACATCGCCGAAGTCGAGGATCGGAAGGATAGTCAGTTTTACTAGGGTAAGCTTGGCGGCGTGAGTGAAGGAGGCTTTGTTGCGGAATAGAAAGCCGACTCTTGATTTGATTTTCAATTGGAGATGTTTGATATGAGTCTGGAAGCAGAGTTTGCAGTCTAGCCAGACACCTAGGTACTTATAGATGTCCACATATTCAAGGTCGGAACCATCCAGGGTGGTGATGCTAGTCGGTACAGGTTATATACAGGTTATATACAGGTTATGTACAGGTTATATACAGGTTATATACAGGCTATATGTAGGTTATATACAGGTTATATACAGGTTATATACAGGTTATATACAGGTTATATACAGGCTATATACAGGTTATATGTAGGTTATATACAGTTTAAGGGGCCGGCAGGGTAGCCTAGTGGTTAGAGCGTTGGACTAGTAAACGAAAGGTTGTAAGTTTGAATCCCCGAGCTGACAAGGTACAAATCTGTCTTTCTGAGTTAACGCACTAGGCGTGCTCTGCTCTCCTTCTCCTCCTCCTCCCCTCCTCCCCACTTACCCACCAATTGCTGAAGTGAAAATTAGAAAGTCATTAGTCTGAGATCTGGTCTAGAATAACAGTCTCAAGTCACAATTAATGCTAATAGGACCTGTCAATCACAACGCAAACCAAGGATGTATCCCAAATGGCACCATGCACCTTTAATCAGATCACCATAGGGCTCTGGTCTAAAGTAGTGCACTATATAGGGAATAGGGTGCCATAGGACTCTGGTTTAAAGTAGTGCACTATATAGGGAATAGGGTTCCATAGGGCTCTGGTCTAAAGTAGTGCACTATATAGGGAAAAGGGTTCCATAGGGCTCTAGTCTGAAGTAGTGCACTATATAGGGAATAGGGTTCCATAGGGCTCTGGTCTAAAGTAGTGCACTATATAGGGAATAGGGTTCCATAGGGCTCTGGTCTGAAGTAGTGCACTATATAGGGAATAGGGTTCCATAGGGCTCTGGACTGAAGTAGTGCACTATATAGGGAATAGGGTTCCATAGGGCTCTGGACTGAAGTAGTGCACTATATAGGGGAATAGGGTTCCATAGGGCTCTGGTCTGAAGTAGTGCACTATATAGGGAATAGGTCAGCTTAGATACTCTCAAAAATCAATACATTCATTCAGAACTAAATTGATAGTTGATATTTGATTTGAAAGTATCTTATTTTAAAGCAAGAGTACTTCCCAACAATAGAACAGTGTTGTGTAGGTGGGACGTGGAAGCCATATGAAAACTATCTCACTGTACGGTATTACATCGTGTTACAGGACCATGTCCAAAATGGCACCCTATTCCCTGTGGGCCCTGGTCAAAAACAGTGCACTTCATCGGGAACAGGGTGCCATTGCCATTTATGATGAACACTAAATCTCTGTGGTAGAAGCTGTACAGGGCTATGTCTGTCCGTGATGTTGGCTGGCTGGCTAGGGTGTTGAGCTGCAGGACACACACAGCCCAGTCTCCCCCAGATCCCTGGATGGCTGGTTTCTCTGTTAGCACTTCACTGAAAGCCGGAATTATGATGGAATATTCCAGTTTGCTGTGGAGGTGTCTGTGTTTGAGGTGTGTGTGTGTGTGTGTGTGTGTGTGGATGGGGGCTAGCTGGAAGTGGCGCTCTGTGAGGTGTGAAGGTTGATCTGCAGCAGTTTGGAGGAGGCCTGGTAGCAGGCTTTTCTCTGCCCTTCCCTGGGTACCAGGCCTGGTAGCAGGTGTTTTCTCTGCCCCCAACACCATGAGGGGTACTATAGGCTTCCCTCTCCCCAGCACAGAGGAGGGAGGCCTGGTTTTTGTTTTCCAGCAGGAGGGGCACTTTGACTGGGGGTGACTGGGGAGAGGAAGAGGGTTATGTGTCCTGTGTGGTAGTGAGCATGTGGGCAGGAGCCAGGGCTAGCCACATATGGATGCATATTATAGGGAGAGAGGAGCCAAATGCATAGAGAGAGACTGGATAGAGGCGATGAGCATGTGTGTTTAATAGCTAGAACTAGTCCCATATGGATAAATACTGTTACATGGTCAGTGTTGTCCATTAGCGCCGGCCGTCTGCTAATCAGGTACAGACTTATTTTCAGCCGGCTACTTTATCCACTTGATATTAAGTAGGCTACTTTTCATTTAACAGTTTAAATTCACTAGTTGAGCCCTCTCCAGCTAGAATGAACAATATGCATCTTCTAGCGATCTCCTGCTGAGTTTCGATGCGGAGTCTTTACCCGACAAAGTCAATTTAGAATGTGTCAGTTATCCCGTGAGAGCTTTTGTCCCAAACCCATTACAGTGTTTTAGGTGCCAAGCTTATCGTCATGTTGCAGCGGTGTGAAGGAGGACGATTTCTAGATGTGAGAAGTCTGCAGCAGGGCACGAGACAATCGTTTTTTTGTGGTATCAGTGGAAAAGGTTGTGTGTGTTAACTGTAGGGGTACCCATGGTGCTGGTCTACTGTAGGGGTACCCATGGTGCTGGAGTGAAAGGCAGGTTGAGGTTGCCATGATCAGAGTAGTGCAATAGGTGTTGTATTGTGAGGCAGTGAAGATATTAGAAGTGGAAGATGGGACCACGGTGAGGGATCCAAGGAGTGCTCACTGTGAGTTAGGTCGAGGCCAATAGACTGATAGGAATATTTTTTTATTTTTTTTATTTCACCTTTATTTAACCAGGTAGGCCAGTTGAGAACAAGTTCTCATTTGCAACTGCGACCTGGCCAAGATAAAGCATAGCAGTGTGAGCAGACAATACAGAGTTACACATGGAATAAACAATTAACAAGTCAATAACATGGTCATGTACAGGTAGAGATATTGGTGTGCAAAAGAGCAAGTAAATAAATAAAAACAGTATGGGGATGAGGTAGGTGAAAATGGGTGGGCTATTTACCAATAGACTATGTACAGCAGCAGCGATCGGTTAGCTGCTCAGATAGCTGATGTTTGAAGTTGGTGAGGGAGATAAAAGTCTCCAACTTCAGCGATTTTTGCAATTCGTTCCAGTCACAGGCAGCAGAGTACTGGAACGAAAGGCGGCCAAATGAGGTGTTGGCTTTAGGGATGATCAGTGAGATGCACCTGCTGGAGCGCGTGCTACGGATGGGTGTTGCCATCGTGACCAGTGAACTGAGATAAGGTGGAGCTTTACCTAGCATGGACTTGTAGATGACCTGGAGCCAGTGGGTCTGGCGACGAATATGTAACGAGGGCCAGCCGACTAGAGCATACAGGTCGCAGTGGTGGGTGGTATAAGGTGCTTTAGTGACAATACGGATGGCACTGTGATAGACTGCATCCAGTTTGCTGAGTAGAGTGTTGGAAGCCATTTTGTAGATGACATCGCCGAAGTCGAGGATCTGAAGGATAGTCAGTTTTACTAGGGTAAGCTTGGCGGCGTGAGTGAAGGAGGCTTTGTTGCGGAATAGAAAGCCGACTCTTGATTTGATTTTCGATTGGAGATGTTTGATATGAGTCTGGAAGGAGAGTTTGCAGTCTAGCCAGACACCTAGGTACTTATAGATGTCCACATATTCAAGGTCGGAACCATCCAGGGTGGTGATGCTAGTCGGGCATGCGGGTGCAGGCAGCGATCGGTTGAAAAGCATGCATTTGGTTTTACTAGCGTTTAAGAGCAGTTGGAGGCCACGGAAGGAGTGTTGTATGGCATTGAAGCTTGTTTGGAGGTTAGATAGCACAGTGTCCAATGACGGGCCGAAAGTATATAGAATGGTGTCGTCTGCGTAGAGGTGGATCAGGGAATCGCCCGCAGCAAGAGCAACATCATTGATATATACAGAGAAAAGAGTCGGCCCGAGAATTAAACCCTGTGGCACCCCCATAGAGACTGCCAGAGGACCGGACAGCATGCCCTCCGATTTGACACACTGAACTCTGTCTGCAAAGTAATTGGTGAACCAGGCAAGGCAGTCATCCGAAAAGAAGAACCATAAGAATATGGTGATTGACAGAGTCGAAAGCCTTGGCAAGGTCAATGAAGACGGCTGCACAGTACTGTCTTTTATCGATGGCGGTTATGATATCGTTTAGTACCTTGAGTGTGGCTGAGGTGCACCCGTGACCAGCTCGGAAACCAGATTGCACAGCGGAGAAGGTACGGTGGGATTCGACATGGTCAGTGACCTGTTTGTTGACTTGGCTTTCGAAGACCTTACATAGGCAGGGCAGGATGGATATAGGTCTGTAACAGTTTGGGTCCAGGGTGTCTCCCCCTTTGAAGAGGGGGATGACTGCGGCAGCTTTCAATCCTTGGGGATCTCAGACGATATGAAAGAGAGGTTGAACAGGCTGGTAATAGGGGTTGCGACAATGGCGGCGGAAAGTTTCAGAAATAGGGGTCCAGATTGTCAAGCCCAGCTGATTTGTACGGGTCCAGGTTTTGCAGCTCTTTCAGAACATCTGCTATCTGGATTTGGGTAAAGGAGAACCTGGAGAGGCTTGGGCGAGGAGCTGCCGGGGGCAGAGCTGTTGGCCGAGGTTGGAGTAGCCAGGCGGAAGGCATGGCCAGCCGTTGAGAAATGCTTATTGAAGTTTTCGATAATCATGGATTTATCGGTGGTGACCGTGTTACCTAGCCTCAGTGCAGTGGGCAGCTGGGAGGAGGTGCTCTTGTTCTCCATGGACTTCACAGTGTCCCAGAACTTTTTGGAGTTGGAGCTACAGGATGCAAACTTCTGCCTGAAGAAGCTGGCCTTAGCTTTCCTGACTGACTGCGTGTATTGGTTCCGGACTTCCCTGAACAGTTGCATATCCCGGGGACTATTCGATGCTATTGCAGTCCGCCACAGGATGTTTTTGTGCTGGTCGAGGGCAGTCAGGTCTGGGGTGAACCAAGGACTGTATCTGTTCTTAGTTCTGCATTTTTTGAACGGAGCATGCTTATCTAAAATGGTGAGGAAGTTACTTTTAAAGAATGACCAGGCATCCTCAACTGACGGGATGAGGTCAATGTCCTTCCAGGATACCCGGGCCAGGTTGATTAGAAAGGCCTGCTCACAGAAGTGTTTTAGGGAGCGTTTGACAGTGATGAGGGTGGTCGTTTGACTGCGGCTCCGTAGCGGATACAGGCAATGAGGCAGTGATCGCTGAGATCCTGGTTGAAGACAGCGGAGGTGTATTTGGAGGGCCAGTTGGTCAGGATGACGTCTATGAGGGTGCCCTTGTTTACAGAGTTAGGGTTGTACCTGGTGGGTTCCTTGATGATTTGTGTGAGATTGAGGGCATCTAGCTTAGATTGTAGGACTGGCGGGGTGTTAAGCATATCCCAGTTTAGGGTACCTAACAGAACAAACTCTGAGGCTAGATGGGGGGCGATCAATTCACAAATGGTGTCCAGGGCACAGCTGGGAGCTGAGGGGGGTCGGTAGCAGGCGGCAACAGTGAGAGACTTATTTCTGGAGAGAGTAATTTTCAAAATTAGTAGTTCGAACTGTTTGGGTATGGACCTGGAAAGTATGACATTACTTTGCAGGCTATCTCTGCAGTAGACTGCAACTCCTCCCCCCTTAGCAGTTCTATCTTCACGGAAGATGTTATAGTTGGGTATGGAAATCTCTGAATTTTTCGTGGCCTTCCTGAGCCAGGATTCAGACACAGCAAGGACATCAGGGTTAGCAGAGTGTGCTAGAGCAGTGAGTAAAACAAACTTAGGGAGGAGGCTTCTGATGTTGACATGCATGAAACCAAGGCTTTTTCGATCACAGAAGTCAACAAATGAGGGTGCCTGGGGACATGCAGGGCCTGGGTTTACCTCCACATCACCCGCGGAACAGAGAAGGAGTAGTATGAGGGTGCGGCTAAAGGCTATCAAAACTGGTCGCCTAGAGCGTTGGGGACAGAGAATAAGAGGAGCAGGTTTCTGGGAATGGTAGAATATATTCAGGGCATAATGCGCAGACAGGGGTATGGTGGGGTGCGGGTACAGCGGGGTAAGCCCAGGCACTGGGTGATGATGAGAGAGGTTGTGTCTCTGGACATGCTGGTTGTAATGGGTGAGGTCACCGCATGTGTGGGAGGTGGGACAAAGGAGTTATCAGGGGTATGAAGAGTAGAACTAGGGGCTCCATTGTGAACTAGAACAATGATAACTAACCTGAGCAACAGTATACAAGGCATATTGACATTTGAGAGAGACACACAGCGAGGCATACAGTAATCACAGGTGTTGAATTGGGAAAGCTAGCTTAAACAGTAGGTGGGACAACAGCTAATCAGCTAGCACAACAACAGCAGGTAAAATGGCGTTGACTAGGCAACGGGGCCGACAGATAAAACATAAACAAGCAGAATGGAGTACCGTGATTAATGGACAGTCCAGAGTGCATCAGCTATGTAGCCAAGAGATCAGTGTCCAGGGGGCAGCGGTGGATGGGGCAGGGAAGCTGGACTGGCGAGTGTTATCCAGGTTGAAAAAAGTTAACAATGACTAAATAGCTTGTAGCTAGTTAGCTGGTTAGCTTCTGGAGGTTCTTGAGTGTGTTCTAAAAATTAAAAATAATAGCGATTCCGTATCACATTGGGTGAGGCAGGTTTCCGGAAAGGTATAAACAGATTAAAAATCAAGAAGAGATAGAAAGTAAATATGGGTCCGGTGAGTGTTTGGGACGCAGCGATTCAGACGGTTAGCAGGCCTGTGCTAACAAGCTAACAGTTCGTAGGCCCGGGCTAGACAAGCTTTAGCAGGCCTGTGCTAACAAGCTAACAGTTCCCCGGGCTAGACAAGCTAGCAGTTAGCAGGCCTGTGCTAACAAGCTAACAGTTCGTAGGCCCGGGCTAAACAAGGTAGCAGTTAGCGGACCGGGGCTAGACAAGCTAGCAGTTAGCAGGCCGAGTTTAGCAAGCAGGGAGATAGCGAGGGCTAGAGAGTTGGCCTTTAGGGGACATCGCGATGGGGTGAGTCTGTTTATTCCTCTTCATGCGGTGACATCGATAGACCGGTCGTGGGCCCGGGTATTGTAGCCCAGGAGTATGCTACGGTGGTAGTACAGGTGCGCTGGCCGGGCTAGCTTCACGCTAAGTGGGTGGAAGCGCTAGCCAGGAGTAATAACATGTACTTCAGTTTTATTTTCCCTTTATGTAACTAGGCAAGTCAGTTAAGAACAAATTCTTATTTTCAATGACGGTCTAGGAACAGTGGGTTAACTGCCTGTTCAGGGGCAGAACGACAGATTTGTACTTTGTCACTCAGGGATTTGAACTTGCAACCTTCTGGTTACTTACGCTCTAAGGTTGGTGTCCTCGTGTTCATAGCAACGGCTATCAACTGAAACACAGGACTAGATAAGAGAAATAGATGAATAGGGTGGCCTCACACTCCAGTACAGTAGGTGGCGGTGTTTCAGTTGGTTGCAATCCGCCAATATACGATAATTAGGGCCCCCCCACAGAATCCAGGCATTAAAACGGAATTGAAAAATATGTTGACCTTGGTAGGGAATCAACTACATTGTATTGAAAATGTACTAATGTGCACAAGTTTATAATATACAAAATGATCAGAATGCATCAGTGATTCGTATTTCCTGCAGCTTTCTGAAGAGGCAATGAGAATTCCCTTGTCTGTCTGTCTGTCTGTCTGTCTGTCTGTCTGTCTGTCTGTCTGTCTGTCTGTCTGTCTGTCTGTCTGTCTGTCTGTCTGTCTGTCTGTCTGTCTGTCTGTCTGTCTGTCTGTGTGTGGTGTGTGTCTACCACTCTGTGTAGCCGTTAGCGATGATGCTAATGAAAACAGTGTTCTGGTAGACAGCAAAGGCTTTCCTAAAAAACCTTCTCTTTTAAATGTTAACTACAACGTAGCCTATGGCCTACTTGGTAGAATGACATTGTGGTTATTTCCATCAGTCCAAGGGCCAATTGTTTTGCAAACTCTACCATCACATGGTGGACACCGCTAAACAACAGCCGTACCGATGTTGATAAGCTCGTAATTGATATCACAGATTGTTAGTCATGACATCTCAAGGAGGGAGATTTCAAGTTTTAATGCATAGCCTGCAGTACCTAGCGGTGGATTAAAACAGAATAGTAACACAATCTGGTAATAGAATCCACGGATTATCTCTGTTTGCATGGAAAGGTGGCTTTATCGATCTGGGTTTAGTGAAGGAGTCAGTGACGTCAGAGATCCATATTTACTGTCTTGATTTGGTGTGGTCCTGACAGACCCATCTCATAAAAAATACGTCGGAATGTTGACATCTTCAGATGTTGGTCCGGGTTGGTTCTGTAGTTTAGGTCTGTGTTTCTGTAGTTTAGGTTTGTGTTTCTGTAGATTAGGTCTGTGTTTCTGTAGTTTAGGTCTGTGTTTCTGTAGTTTAGGTCTATGTTTCTGTAGTTTAGGTCTATGGTTCTGCAGGTTAGGTTTGTGTTTCTGTAGTTTAGGTCTATGTTTCTGTAGTTTAGGTCTGTGTTCTGTGTGTCTGTAGTTTAGGTCTGTGTTTCTGTAGTTTAGGTCTGTGTTCTGTAGTTTAGGTCTATGTTTCTGTAGTTTAGGTCTGTGTTCTGTGTTTCTGTAGTTTAGGTTTGTGTTTCTGTAGATTAGGTCTGTGTTTCTGTAGTTTAGGTTTGTGTTTCTGTAGTTTAGGTCTATGTTTCTGTAGTTTAGGTCTGTGTTCTGTGTTTCTGTAGTTTAGGTCTGTGTTTCTGTAGTTTAGGTCTATGTTTCTGTAGTTTAGGTCTGTGTTCTGTGTTTCTGTAGTTTAGGTCTGTGTTTCTGTAGATTAGGTCTGTGTTTCTGTAGATTAGGTCTGTGTTTCTGTAGTTTAGGTCTGTGTTTCTGTAGTTTAGGTTGTGTTTCTGTAGATTAGGTCTGTGTTTCTGTAGTTTAGGTCTGTGTTTCTGTAGTTTAGGTTGTGTTTCTGTAGATTAGGTCTGTGTTTCTGTAGTTTAGGTCTGTGTTTCTGTAGTTTAGGTTGTGTTTCTGTAGTTTAGGTCTGTGTTTCTGTAGTTTAGGTCTGTGTTCTGTGTTTCTGTAGTTTAGGTCTGTGTTTCTGTAGTTTAGGTCTGTGTTTCTGTAGATTAGGTCTGTGTTTCTGTAGTTTAGGTCTGTGTTTCTGTAGTTTAGGTCTGTGTTCTGTGTTTCTGTAGTTTAGGCCTTTGTTTCTGTAGTTTAGGTCTGTGTTCTGTGTTTCTGTAGTTTAGGTCTGTGTTTCTGTAGTTTAGGTCTGTGTTTCTGTAGATTAGTGTTTCTGTAGATTAGGTCTGTGTTTCTGTAGTTTAGGTCTGTGTTTCTGTAGTTTAGGTCTGTGTTTCTATGTTTAGGTCTGTGTTCTGTGTTTCTGTAGATTAGGTCTATGTTCTGTGTTTCTGTAGATTAGGTCTGTGTTTCTGTAGATTAGGTCTGTGTTTCTGTAGTTTAGGTCTGTGTTCTGTGTTTCTGTAGGTTAGGTTTGTGTTTCTGTAGTTTAGGTCTGTGTTTCTGTAGTTTAGGTTGTGTTTCTGTAGTTTAGGTTGTGTTTCTGTAGTTTAGTTTGTGTTTCTGTAGTTTAGGTCTGTGTTCTGTGTTTCTGTAGTTTAGGTTTGTGTTTCTGTAGTTTAGGTCTGTGTTTCTGTAGTTTAGGTTGTGTTTCTGTAGTTTAGGTTTGTGTTTCTGTAGTTTAGGTCTGTGTTCTGTGTTTCTGTAGTTTAGGTTGTGTTTCTGTAGTTTAGGTTGTGTTTCTGTAGTTTAGTTTGTGTTTCTGTAGTTTAGGTCTGTGTTCTGTGTTTCTGTAGTTTAGGTTTGTGTGTCTGTAGTTTAGGTCTGTGTTCTGTGTTTCTGTAGTTTAGGTTGTGTTTCTGTAGTTTAGTTTGTGTTTCTGTAGTTTAGGTCTGGGTTATCCTGTTGGGTATTGATCAGCATTTTTTAAGCTGCCTGTGGGTATCCCTGTGCAGATGTTGTTAATGACACACTGTCTTGCACCATGACTCTTATAGCTATTTAGTTAGGAAACCTTCTGTATGCTTAGAATGATGTGAGTTGATTAATAGGAAGCATCTCCCCAGGGAGATAGATGTGTGTGTGTGTGAGAGAGAGAGAGAGAGAGAGAGAGAGAGAGGCTATTCTGATGAGAGAGATGCTATTCCAGCAACAGCTGTTTAATTCACCCCCAGTAGTATTGACTAGAGGAGGACAGTAGTATTGACTAGAGGAAGACAGTAGTATTGACTAGAGGAGGACAGTAGTATTGACTAGAGGAGGACAGTAGTATTGACTAGAGTAGAGGAGGACAGTAGTATTGACTAGAGGAGGACAGTAGTATTGACTAGAGGAGGACAGTAGTATTGACTAGAGTAGAGGAGGACAGTAGTATTGACTAGAGGAGGACAGTAGTATTGACTAGAGTAGAGGAGGACAGTAGTATTGACTAGAGGAGGACAGTAGTATTGACTATAGTAGAGGAGGACAGTAGTATTGACTAGAGTAGAGGAGGACAGTAGTATTGACTAGAGTAGAGGAGGACAGTAGTATTGACTAGAGGAGGACAGTAGTATTGACTAGAGTAGAGGAGGACAGTAGTATTGACTAGAGTAGAGGAGGACAGTAGTATTGACTAGAGGAGGACAGTAGTATTGACTAGAGGAGGACAGTAGTATTGACTAGAGGAGGACAGTAGTATTGACTAGAGTAGAGGAGGACAGTAGTATTGACTAGAGTAGAGGAGGACAGTAGTATTGACTAGAGTAGAGGAGGACAGTAGTATTGACTAGAGGAGGACAGTAGTATTGACTAGAGGAGGACAGTAGTATTGACTAGAGTTGAGGAGGACAGTAGTATTGACTAGAGGAGGACAGTAGTATTGACTAGAGTAGAGGAGGACAGTAGTATTGACTAGAGTAGAGGAGGACAGTAGTATTGACTAGAGGAGGACAGTAGTATTGACTAGAGTAGAGGAGGACAGTAGTATTGACTAGAGGAGGACAGTAGTATTGACTAGAGTAGAGGAGGACAGTAGTATTGACTAGAGGAGGACAGTAGTATTGACTAGAGTAGAGGAGGACAGTAGTATTGACTAGAGGAGGACAGTAGTATTGACTAGAGTAGAGGAGGACAGTAGTATTGACTAGAGGAGGACAGTAGTATTGACTAGAGTAGAGGAGGACAGTAGTATTGACTAGAGTAGAGGAGGACAGTAGTATTGACTAGAGTAGAGGAGGACAGTAGTATTGACTAGAGGAGGACAGTAGTATTGACTAGAGTAGAGGAGGACAGTAGTATTGACTAGAGTAGAGGAGGACAGTAGTATTGACTAGAGGAGGACAGTAGTATTGACTAGAGGAGGACAGTAGTATTTACTAGAGGAGGACAGTAGTATTGACTAGAGTAGAGGAGGACAGTAGTATTGACTAGAGTAGAGGAGGACAGTAGTATTGACTAGAGGAGGACAGTAGTATTGACTAGAGGAGGACAGTAGTATTGACTAGAGTAGAGGAGGACAGTAGTATTGACTAGAGGAGGACAGTAGTATTGACTAGAGTAGAGGAGGACAGTAGTATTGACTAGAGGAGGACAGTAGTATTGACTAGAGGAGGACAGTAGTATTGACTAGAGTAGAGGAGGACAGTAGTATTGACTAGAGGAGGACAGTAGTATTGACTAGAGTAGAGGAGGACAGTAGTATTGACTAGAGGAGGACAGTAGTATTGACTAGAGTAGAGGAGGACAGTAGTATTGACTAGAGGAGGACAGTAGTATTGACTAGAGGAGGACAGTAGTATTGACTAGAGTAGAGGAGGACAGTAGTATTGACTAGAGGAGGACAGTAGTATTGACTAGAGGAGGACAGTAGTATTGACTAGAGGAGGACAGTAGTATTGACTAGAGGAAGACAGTAGTATTGACTAGAGGAGGACAGTAGTATTGACTAGAGTAGAGGAGGACAGTAGTATTGACTAGAGGAGGACAGTAGTATTGACTAGAGTAGAGGAGGACAGTAGTATTGACTAGAGGAGGACAGTAGTATTGACTAGAGTAGAGGAGGACAGTAGTATTGTCTAGAGTAGAGGAGGACAGTAGTATTGACTAGAGTAGAGGAGGACAGTAGTATTGACTAGAGTAGAGGAGGACAGTAGTATTGACTAGAGGAGGACAGTAGTATTGACTAGAGTAGAGGAGGACAGTAGTATTGACTAGAGGAGGACAGTAGTATTGACTAGAGTAGAGGAGGACAGTAGTATTGACTAGAGGAGGACAGTAGTATTGACTAGAGGAGGACAGTAGTATTGACTAGAGTAGAGGAGGACAGTAGTATTGACTAGAGGAGGACAGTAGTATTGACTAGAGGAGGACAGTAGTATTGACTAGAGTAGAGGAGGACAGTAGTATTGACTAGAGGAGGACAGTAGTATTGACTAGAGTAGAGGAGGACAGTAGTATTGACTAGAGGAGGACAGTAGTATTGACTAGAGGAGGACAGTAGTATTGACTAGAGTAGAGGAGGACAGTAGTATTGACTAGAGTAGAGGAGGACAGTAGTATTGACTAGAGTCAGACACCTAAGAGGGCTCCATATGAAACAGGAACGGGAGACAACATTGTCCAGATGGAATATAATATACCATAGCAGGCAGAGTAAAAGACATTACACATTCATTACAGTCCTTTGGCCCATGTTTTTATTCCACTTGGACTTTACACCAGAGAGCGGGAGGGAGAGGGAGAGGGAGAGGGAGAGGGAGAGAGAGAGAGAGAGAGAGAGAGAGAGAGAGAGAGAGAGAGAGAGAGAGAGAGAGAGAGAGAGAGAGAGAGAGAGAGAGAGAGAACCTGTGATTGTAGAGGGTGCTGGTTGCTGAAGGAATTTAAAATGGATATGCTCCATAGCTATGGCTCAGGTAGCGTTCACGCTAGTCCCTATGTAGTACACTACTTTTGACTAGGGCCCACAGTGCACTATATAGGGAATAGGGTTTCCATCTCTATGCATGTCAATCATATTAACATGGAGTAATGTTAGTCAGATTAACATGGAGTAATGTTAGTCAGATTAACATGGAGTAATGTCAGTCTGATTAACATGGAGTAATGTTAGGCAGATTAACATGGAGTAATGTCTGTCAGATTAACATGGAGTAATGTTAGGCAGATTAACATGGAGTAATGTCAGTCAGAGTAACATGGAGTAATGTCAGTCAGATTAACATGGAGTAATGTCAATCAGATTAACACGGAGTAATGTTAGTCAGATTAACATGGAGTAATGTTAGTCAGATTAACATGGAGTAATGTCAGTCAGATTAACATGGAGTAATGTTAGTCAGATTAACATGGAGTAATGTTAGGCAGATTAACATGGAGTAATGTCAGTCAGAGTAACATGGAGTAATGTCAGTCAGATTAACATGGAGTAATGTTAGTCAGATTAACATGGAGTAATGTTAGTCAGATTGACTGAGAGCATCTTGACTGACTGCGTCACCTCTTGGTACAGCAACTTCTCGGCATCTGACCACAAGGCGCTACAGACGGTAGTGCGTACAGCCCAGTATATCACTGGGGCCAAATTCCCTGCCATCCAGGACCTCTATACCAGGCGGTGTCAGGGGAAGGCCCAGTACATCACTGGGGCCGAGTTCCCTGCCATCCAGGACCTTTATACCAGGCGGTGTTAGAGGAAGGCCCAGTACATCACTGGGGCCGAGTTCCCTGCCATCCAGGACCTCTATACCAGGCGGTGTCAGAGGAAGGCCCTAACTGCATTTTGACACTTTTTAACCTAACTCTTTTGACTCATCACATACACTGCTGTTTGCTGTTTGTTATTTATCCTGCTACCTAGTCACTTTACCCTTACCTATATGTACATAGCTACCTCAATTACCTTGTACTCCTGCACATTGACTAAGTACTGGTTCCTCGTATCTATAACCAAGTTATTATTACTTATTGTGTATTTATTCCTCATGTTGTTATTTTTCTATATTTGTCTCTCTGCATTGTTGGGAAGGGCCTGTAAGTAAGTATGTCACTGTTAGTCTACACCTGTTAATGAAGCATTTGACAAATACAATTTGATTTGATTTGATTTGAGCACAGTTCCAAAACGGTTTCAGTATAGTTACAGCAATCGGCACAGCAATAAGGAATTGAGGCACTGCAGAAGCACCCCCTCCCCTCCCCCCACACCCCATCCCCTTCTCCTGGGAATAGATTCCTCTCGTGGCTGGCTGACTGACTGACTGACAAGCTGGCTGGCTGGCTGGCTGGCTGGCTGACTGCCTGGCTGCTATCTGCAGTTTGGCAATGCAAGACAGTCTTATCAAATAGTCTGACGAAGAAATGACTGTACATATCCTCATGGGATGGAGGAGCTGATTTATCAATAATCAATCAGAGTCTGTGTGACAGGCATCGTCTATCAGGCGCTAGGAGGTGAGGCTGGATGAGCCTGATGAGGCTGGCGGTAGGTAGGGAGGACCCCTGCTGGCTGCTGGCTGCCTGCTGAGACTAGAGTACAGCTGGGAACAGACAGGAGGACCCAGGGAATGAAGGTGGAGGGAGAAGAGTACAAGTCCAAAGCAACAGACTGGAATACATGGCCCAGGGAATAGGAACACAGAGGAATACATGGCCCAGGGAATAGGAACACAGAGGAATACAGTTTTTCAAGGTTACGTTTGGTGCGTAACTCGGGCCCAGTCTGGGTACAGACCGTCTGCTGAGACTAGAGTAAGTACTGAAGGACAGGAATAGGAGGTGGAGAGGAGGTGGAGTGGAGAGTAGAGGAGTACAGCCAGGCCCAGGTGGAGCCTGGTGGTGCTAGGGACCTCTGCTAGATTCAGGTTGCCTGTTGAGACTGAAGTACAGCCAGGCCCAGGCAACAGAGAGGCTGATGGAGCCTGGTGGTGCTAGATTCACGCAATAAGAGCACCGGCCCGTGTAATAGTACATGAGGACAAAGACCCAGAGTATAGAAAAGGAGGGAATTTTCTCTCTCTCTTGAACCCATTGAAAACACATTCAGACAGAGTGCTGTTCATCTGTAAAGTACCCTCATTTTGCAGACTCCTGTGTCTGTCTGTGAAGGAGCTAGACAAAGATGTTTCTTTAGAGTTCACTTTTATTTAGAGAGAGAGAGAGAGAGGGAGAGGAGAGGGAGAGAGAGAGAGAGAGAGAGAGAGGAGGGTCCTTGAATGAATGAACTTTAGAGTTCACTTTTATTTATTTAGAGAGAGCGAGAGAGGAGAGAGAGAGAGAGAGAGAGAGGGGTCCTTGAATGAATTAACTTTAGAGTTCACTTTTATTTAGAGAGAGAGTGAGAGAGGGAGAGCGAGAGAGGGAGAGGGAGAGAGAGAGAGAGAGAGAGAGAGAGAGAGAGGAGGGTCCTTGAATGAATTAACTTTAGAGTTCACTTTTATTTAGAGAGAGAGTGAGAGAGGGAGAGAGAGAGAGAGAGAGAGGAATGAATGAGGGAGAGAGAGAGAGAGAGAGAGAGAGAGAGAGAGAGGAGGGTCCTTGAATGAATTAACTTTAGAGTTCACTTTTATTTAGAGAGAGAGTGAGAGAGGGAGAGCGAGAGAGGGAGAGAGGAGAGAGAGAGAGAGAGAGAGAAGAGAGAGAGAGAGGAGGGTCCTTGAATGATTCATATACTTGTAGCCACGAGAAGCAAGTGAGACAAAATGAAAAGGGCTTATTTGTATAATAAAAATGAACACGGAGGGCAGACATTATTACATATTAAAGCACGGAACCTCACTAAAGGCTTCAGACATACAAAAGCTGTACTTAAACCCAAACTGGTTCTCTAGCAGATGAATGGAAATGGCTCACCCTGTTCAAGAATGTCTTTTTTCCCCTTTATTCAAAATGCAACCTTCTTACTTTCGTTTTTTTGAAAATGTTTATTTATTTTATTTTACCTTTATTTAACTAGGCAAGTCAGTTAAGAACAAATTCTTATTTTCAATGACGGCCTAGGAACAGTGGGTTAACTGCCTTGTTCAGGGGGCAGAACGACAGATTTGTACCTTGTCAGTAGAAAATGCTAACTGACTTCCGTATTTTTTTGGGGGTGGGGACACCTAGCTGGCGAGCTCTATATCCATCACACCTAGCTGGCGAGCTCTATATCCATCACACCTAGCTGGCGAGCTCTATATCCATCACACCTAGCTGGCGAGCTCTATATCCATCACACCTAGCTGGCGAGCTCTATATCCATCACACCTAGTTGGCGAGCTCTATATCCATCACACCTAGCTGGCGAGCTCTATATCCATCACACCTAGCTGGCGAGCTCTATATCCATCACACCTAGCTGGCGAGCTCTATATCCATCACACCTAGCTCCATATCCATCACACCTAGCTGGTGAGCTCTATATCCATCACACCTAGCTGGCGAGCTCTATATCCATCACACCTAGCTGGTGAGCTCTATATCCATCACACTGTCCTTATTGTCCCATTCAGTCTTTTTGATCCACAGCAGATCATGTTGTCAGCTGTGATGGCCATAACCATTCTTTATAGGGGGAAGGCTTTATTGTACAGGCTCACAGGCCTTAGTGGGATGATCTATTTTGTGGTTGGGTCTATGGTCGTAGAGGGAGCCCACCTGGGCACTTTCTCAATTCCTCTTTCCTTGATTACTGGCATCACCTATCTTCTCTTCCTCAAAACACATTGGAGGGAAAAGTCAGAGGGGAAGGACCCATTACCTTTTCCTCCAATACGACTGGAATAGCAGTTGAGGTGATGCAAGGAATCACAGAAAGACACATTGAGAGTTCTTTCTTCGGAAAAACAACCGTCAGAGGGAAGGACCCATTACCTTTCATCCTCCAATACGACTGGAATAGCAGTTGAGGTGACACAGCCTGAGACAGAGGAATCTGTGACACAGCCTTAAAGACACATTGAGAGTTCTTTCTTCACAGCCTGAGACAGATACTCTGAACAGACCATACTGCTGACACAGCCTTAGAGACAGAGATTCATACAGCCGTGACACAGCCTTAGAGACAGAGATTCATACTGCTGTGACACAGCCTTAGAGACAGAGATTCATACAGCTGTGACACAGCCTTAGAGACAGAGATTCATACTGCTGTGACACAGCCTTAGAGACAGAGATTCATACTGCTGTGACACAGCCTTAGAGACAGAGATTCATACTGCTGTGACACAGCCTTAGAGACAGAGATTCATACTGCTGTGACACAGCCTTAGAGACAGAGATTCATACAGCCGTGACACAGCCTTAGAGACAGAGATTCATACTGCTGTGACACAGCCTTAGAAACAGAGATTCATAGACATTAGAAAACATTCTCCTTCCTTTTCTCCCTACCTGGGCTCCCAGCCAGCCTCTGTTAGAATATAACAAATGCTCTGGTCTGCAGAGTCATCACTCAGGAAGGAGATCATTGTGAACTACAGACAGACTGTTTGGTCTGTGAATCAGACACGTAATTTTTACTCCTGGTTCTTCTATTAGACTCGTTATCAGTGGTTTCCACATGGGCTGTCCATCACGATGTGTGTATGGGCTCTCCATCACGATGTGTGTGTGTGTGTGTGCTGTCCATCACGATGTGTGTGTGGGCTGTCCATCACGCTGTGTGTGTGGGCTGTCCATCACGATGTGTGTGTGTGTGCTGTCATCACGCTGTGTGTGTGGGCTGTCCATCACGATGTGTGTGTGTGTGTGGTCCATCACAATGTGTGTGTGTGCTGTCCATCACGATGTGTGTGTGTGCTGTCCATCACGATGTGTGTGTGTGCAGTCCATCACGATATGTGTGTGGGCTGTCCATCACGCTGCGTGTGTGGGCTGTCCATCACGATGTGTGTTCGTGCTGTCCATCACGCTGTGTGTGTGGCTGTCCATCACGATGTGTGTGTGTGCTGTCATCACGCTGCGTGTGTGGGCGACCATCACGATGTGTGTGTGTGCTGTCCATCACGATGTGTGTGTGTGCTGTCATCACGCTGCGTGTGTGGGCATCCATCACGATGTGTGTGGGTGCTGTCCATCACGATGTGTGTGTGTGCTGTCCATCACGCTGTGTGTGTGTGTGCTGTCCATCACGCTGTGTGTGTGTGTGCTGTCCATCACAATGTGTGTGTGTGCTGTCCATCACGCTGTGTGTTTGCGCCTGTGCCTGCCATGCTAATTAAGGATATACCCACTGGGCACACCAGGTAATTTCAACGTGGAAACTTGGGTAATATTTGTTTGAGATGTTGATCAATGAGACTTCAACCTTTATTCACTCAGACAGCCAGAGGTTTGTTGAATTCCCAAGGTGTTGTCACTATGTTTTCAACCATTTTAAATACAATATCAAACTCCGATTGAAAAAAACAATATCAGATGTTCAGATGTTCTGATGTTCAGATGTTCTGATGTTCAGATGTTCTGATGTTCAGATGTTCAGATGTTCTGCTGTCTGTTGTCATCATCATGTGTTATCTTTGTGGTTTCAACCATTTTAAAACCATTGAAAGCACTACAAAGGTCAGATCAAGCGGTGTTACCAGCGATAGCTGACACCCGTCATTGCTGATGTTTTGGCGATGCTGCAGGTGGAATTGCATTCGAGCTGTCAAATCAGAGAGGATGAGCATGTGGTCGTTGTCACGAAGCCACACGGGTCCCCACTCGTCGTCAGAAGTTCAGAACGAGAAACTATGCTAAGCTAACTATGCTAAGCTAACTATGCTAAGCTAACTATGCTAAGCTTTATAGAAATAATAACACTCGAATTGAAAAAAATCATTAAACTAAATAACGAGGATTTGTATCAGCCTAATCGAGGTGTAGATTACATCTCACATTCAAGTGTTACAAATTTTAAAAAAACAAGGATTGCAAGGGGTTTGTTTACAGCCTTGTTTACAAGTTCGAACACTGGAATTAACTTGAAATCGTTTGACATCAAACCAACGCTTGAAACCCTAAGTCTTACAGAGCCTTCAGGAAGTATTCACGCCCCCCCTTGACTGTTTCCAAATGTTGATGTGTTACAAAGTGGGATTAAAATGGACTACATTGACATTCTCTGTCAACGATCGGCACAACATACTCTGTAATGTCGAATGTCACCTTTGGCAGCGATTAAAGCGGAGTCTTTTTGGGGGAAAATCTCTAAATAAGTGTTGTACACTTCTGGATTGTAAAATATAAGCACATTATTCTTTTTAAAATGATTCAAGCTCTGTCAAGTTGGATGTTGATCATTGCTAGGCAGCTATTTTCAAGTCTAGCCATAGATTTTCAAACAGGTTTAAGTCGAAACTGTAATTAGTCATTCAAGAACATTCAATGTCGTCTTGGTAAGAAACTCCAGTGTAGATTTGTCTTTGTGTTGTAGGTTTTTATCCTGCTGAAAGGTGAATTCATCTCCCAGTGTCTGTTGGAAAGCAGACTGAACCAGGTTCTCATCAAAAATGTTTCCTGTGCTTCTCTATTCCTTTTCTTTTCCTAAAACACCTCATAGCTCCTTGTCCTTGTGTATAAATGAATAACTTTACCAAGGGATATTCAATGTCTGCTTTTATTTTAATTTGTTTTACCCGTCTACCAATAAGTGCCTTTCTTTTGCGAGGCATTGGAAAACCTCCCAGATCCTTGTGGTTGAATCTGTGTTTTGAAATTCAAATTAATTTTGTAAACATTTTGAAAAAAGCATAATTCCACTTTGACATTATGACATTATTTGACATTATGGAGTATTGTGTGTAGGCCAGTGACACATTATCTCAATTTAATCCATTTTAAATTTAGGCTGTAACACAACAAAATGATTTTATCTTATTTATTTATCTGTTTTGTCTATGTTTTGCTCATCTGGGGGTTGAACTGAATAGCTGTTGTTGACTTCACAAATATTTTAGGTCTAAATAGACTGCATGAAGTGTGGTACAATTTAATTTGCTCTGTTAAACCTATCCTTTGGAATGACTTTCGTTAGCAATAGTGAATCTAGATATAGATATAGAATCTAGATATAGATATATAGATATAGATACACCATGTCATTGTTCTCTCTGTCGCTCTACCGTGCGTCTTGCTAGCTGCTACTCAAATGGCGAGGGGCCCGAAGCTCATTGGCTGAAACTCAAATTGCTCGGGTGCTGGTCCACACGGGGGTAAATGTAGGGAAAATGGCGCCAACACAGCTTCCAGAAAACAGTCGCTTTTAAACTAGGGATTTCGTGGCTAATTGATTTAAGACAGTAATTCTGCCCATAGTATATACATGTATGAAGTACACATGGATGCATCCGGCCCAAAGCAGGAGGTTTAAAAAAGTGTTACTTGGTCGCCAATTCCGGTACATGTCATTAACATGGCTGAAGGATTGTACCTCAACAAACTGTCCCAATTGGCCCCTTTTTCCCTATTTAGCGCACAACTTTAGACCAGAGCCCTAAAGAACCCTATTCCCTATTTAGCGCACAACTTCAGACCAGAGCCCTAAAGAACCCTATTCCCTATTTAGTGCACTACTTTAGACCAGAGCTCTATAGAACCCTATTCCCTATATAGTGCATTACTTTAGACCAAAGCCCATTTGGGACACTTTCATAACTACAACAAGATGTCTTCTTTAATACCTCAACCTCAGGGACACCATGAATCCTCTCTCTCTCTCTCTCTCTCTCTCTCTCTCTCTCTCTCTCTCTCTCTCTCTCTCTCTCTCTCTCTGTCCCTCTCTCTCTCTCTCTCTCTCTCTCTCTCTCTCTCTCTCTCTCTCTCCCTCTCTCTCTCTCTCTCTCTCTCTCTCTCTCTCTCTCTCTCTCCTCTCTCTCTCTCTCTCTCTCTCTCTCTCTCTCCCTCTCTCCCTCTCTCTCTCTCTCTCTCTCTCCCTCTCTCTCTCTCTCTCTCTCTCTCTCTCTCTCTCTGTCTGTCTCTGTCTCTCAATTTAATTCAATTTAAGGACTTTATTGTCATGAGAAACACATGTTAACATTGCCAAAGCAAGGGAAGTAGATAATAAACAAAAGTGAAATAAACAATAAAAAATAACTGTAAACATTACACTCACAAAAGTTCCAAAAATATAAATACATTTCAAATGTCATACTATGTGAAATAGTTAAAGTACAAAAGATAAAATAATTAAGCATAAATATGGGTTGTATTTACAATGGTGTTTGTTCTTCACTGGTTGCCCTTTTCTTGTGGCAAACGGTCACAAATCTTGCTGCTGTGATGGCACACTGTGGAATTTCACCCAGTAGATATGGGAGTTTATCAAATTTAGGTTTCTTTTTTAATTATTGTGGGTCTGTGTAATCTGAGGGAAATATGTGTCTCTCATATGGTCATACATTGGGCAGGAGGTTAGGAAGTGCAGCTCAGTTTCCACCTCATTTTGTGGGCAGTGTGCACATAGCCTTCTCTTGAGAGCCAGGTCTGCCTACGGCGGCCTTTCTCAATAGCAAGGCTATGCTCACTGAGTCTGTACATAGTCAAAGATTTCCTTAAGTTTGGGTCAGTCACAGTGTTCAGGTATTCTGCCACTGTGTACTCTCTGTTTAGGGCCAAATAGCATTCTAGTTTGCTCTGTTTTTTGTTGTTAATTCTTTCCAATGTGTCAAGTAATTATCTTTTTGTTTTCTCATGATTTTGTTGGGTATAATTGTGCTGCTGTCCTAGGGCTCTGTGGGGTGTGTTTGTGAACAGAGCCCCAGGACCAGCTTGCTTAGGGGACTCTTCTCCAGGTACATCTCTCTGTAGGTGATGGCTTTGTTAAGGAAGGTTTGGGAATCGCTTCATTTTAGGTGGTTGTAGAATTTCTCTTTTCTGGATTTTGATAATTAGTGGGTATCGGCCTAATTCTGCTCCGCGTGCATTATTTGGTGTTTTACGTTGTACACGGAGGATATATTTGTAGAATTCTACATGCAGTTTCAATTTGGTGTTTGTCCCATTTTGTGAATTCTTGGTTGGTGAGCGGACCCCAGACCTCACAACCGTAAAGGGCAATGGGCTCTTTAACTGATTGAAATATTTTTAGACAGATTCTAATTGGCATGTCAAATTTTATGTTCCTTTTGATGGCATAGAATGCCCTTCTTGCCGAGGTATGTATAGTTTTTTGTGTACTCTAGTGCAACGGTGTCTATATGGAATTTGTATTCGTGGTCCTGGCGACTGGACCTTTTTTGGAACACCATTATTTTTGTCTTACAGAGATTTACTGTCAGGGCCCAGGTCTGACAGAATCTGTGCAGAAGATCTATATGCTGTTGTAGACCCTCCTAGGTTGGGGGGCAGAAGCACCACATCATCAGCAAACAGTAGACATTTGACTTCAGATTGTAGGGTGCTGCAGGCTGTTCTAGTTTGTTGATATATTTGTTGAAGAGGGTGGGTTTTAAGCTGCATCCCTGTCTCACCCCACAGTCCTGTGGAAAGAAATATGTGTTTTTTGCCCATTTTAACCCCACGCGTGTTGTTTGTGTACATGGATTTCATAATGTTGTATATTTTTCCCCAAACACCACATTCCATCAATTTGTATAGCAGAACCTCATGCCTAATTAAGTTGAAAGCTTTTTTGAAATCAACAAAGCATGAGAAGACTTTGCCTTTGTTTTGTTTTGTTTGTTTGTCAATTAGGGTGAATATGTGATCTGTTGTACGGTAATTTGGTACAAAGCCAATTTGACATTTGCTCAGTTTATTGTTTTCACTGAGGAAATGTACAAGTCTGCTGTTAATGATAATGCAGATAATTTTCCTAAGGTCGCTGTTGACGCATATCCCATTGTAGTTATTGGGGTCGAATGTGTCTCCACTTTCGTGGATTGGGGAAGACGCCAGAGCTGAGAACAATGTTAAGCAGTTTAAGTATTGCCAATTGGAATATGTGGTCTGTATATTTTATAATTTCATTGAGGATACCATCAACACCACACACCACACCACACACACACAGCTCATCCAAGGTAATTGGAGAATCCAGTGGGTTCTGGTCATCTTTAATAGTTGATTCTAAGATTTGTATTTGGTCATGTATATATTTTTGCTGTTTGTTCTTTGTTTTAGGGCCAAAAACAATTGGAGAAGTGGTTTACCCATTCATCTCCGTTTTGGATAGATAATTCTTTGTGTTGCTTGTTTCTTTGTTGTCCATTGTTCCCAGAGGTGGTTAGAGTCTATGGATTCTTCAGTTACATTGAGCTGATTTCTGACGTGCTGTTCCTTCTTTTTCCGTAGTGTATTTCTGTGTTGTTTTAGTGATTCATCACAGTGAAGGCGTTCTGAGTCTGTTTTAAGTTTCTTGGTCTCTATGTTTTTGGTTGGACATGTTTCTCAATGTCTTTCTCAGGTTTTCTTGGTCTCTATGTTTTTGGTTGGACAGGTTACTCAATGTCTTTCTCAGGTTTTCTTGGTCTCTATGTTTTTGGTTGGACAGGTTACTCAATGTCTTTCTCAGGTTTTCTTGGTCTCTATGTTTTTGGTTGGACAGGTTACTCAATGTCTTTCTCAGGTTTTCTGGGTCTCTATGTTTTTGGTTGGTTAGGTTACTCAATGTCTTTCTCAGGTTTTTGCATTCTTCATTAAACCATTTGTCATTGTTGTTCATTTTCTTCAGATGTCTGTTTGACATTTTTTGATTTGATAAGGAAGCTGAGAGGTCAAATATACTGTTGAGGTTTTCTACTGCCAAGTTTACACCTTCACTATTACAGTGGAACGTGTTGTGTAGGAAGTTGTCTAAGAGGGATTGAATTTGTTGTTGTCTAATAGTTTCCACACTACTTTCCTTCCATCTATAGCATGTCTTAATGTTACTCAGTTCCTCTGGCTTTGATGCCTCATGATTGAGTATTGCTCTGTTCAAGTAGACTGTGATTTTGCTATGATCTGATAGGGGTTTTCTGTGGGCTGACTATGACTGCTGGTGTGAGGTCAGTGATAAAGTAGCTATAAGTGTACCTACCATAGGAGTCCCCTCAAAGCCTACAATTGACTGTGTACATACCCAGCTTTCTCTCTCTCTCTCTCTCTCTCCTTCTTTTTTTGCGAGAAAGACATTGTGGATATGCAGAAAGACGTTATATAGACGTTTGTAACAAAATGTGCATTGATTGAACTACTCCTATTGTGATCAATTTGATTAGCAGACCAACATCTTGACTGGCTGCTTGGTATGCAACTGCTTGGCATCTGACCTCAAGGCGCTACAGAGGGTAGTGGGTACATCACTGGAGCCAATCTCCCTGCCATCCAGGACCTCTACACCAGGCGGTGTCAGAGGAAGGCCCAGTACATCACTGGAGCCGATCTCCCTGCCATCCAGGACCTCTACACCAGGCGGTGTCAGAGGAAGGCCCAGTACATCACTGGAGCCGATCTCCCTGCCATCCAGGACCTCTACACCAGGCGGTGTCAGAGGAAGGCCCAGTACATCACTGGAGCCGATCTCCCTGCTATCCAGGACCTCTATACCAGGCGGTGTCAGAGGAAGGCCCAGTACATCACTGGAGCCGATCTCCCTGCCATCCAGGACCTCTACACCAGGCGGTGTCAGAGGAAGGCCCAGTACATCACTGGAGCCGATCTCCCTGCTATCCAGGACCTCTACATCAGGCGGTGTCAGAGGAAGGCCCTAAAAAGGGTCAAAGACTCCTGCCACCCAAGTCAAATAAAATGAAATACAACAGGTAGACCTTACAGTGAAATGCTTTACTTACAAAGCCCTTAACAAACAATGTAGTATTTAAAAAAATAAATTAAAAAAAAGTAAAAGTAACAAATAATTAAAGAGCAGCAGTAAAAATAACAGGGGGGACCGGTACAGAGTCAATGTGCGTGGGCACCGGTTAGTCAAGGTAATTGCGGTAATATGTACATGTAGGTAGAGTTATTAAAGTGCCTATGCATAGATAATAACAGAGAGTAGCGGCAGCGTGGGGGGGCAATGTAAATAGTCTGGGTAGCTATTTGATTATATGTTCAGTCTTAAGGCTTGGGGTAGAAGCTATTTAGAAGCCTCTTGGACCTAGACTTGGCACTCGGGTACAGCTTACCGCGTGGTAGCAGAGAGAACAGTATATGACTAGAGTTTTTAGGGCTGACACGGCCTGGTATAGAGGTCCTGGATGGCAGGAAGCTTAGCCCCAGTGATGTACTGGGCCGTACGCACAACCCTCTGTAGTGCCTTGCGGTCGGAGGCCGAGCAGTTGCCATACCAGGCAGTGATGCAACCGGTCAGGATGCTCTCGATGGTGCAGATGTAAAACCTTTTGAGGATCTGAGGAATAATGCCAAATCTTTTCAGTCTCCTGAGGGGAATAGGTTTTGTCGTACCCTCTTGACGACTATCTTGGTGTGCTTGGACCATGTTAGTTTGTTAGTGATGTGGACACCAAGGAACTTAAAGCTGTCAACTTGCTTCACTTCTACCTCAATTCCCCCTGCACATCGACTCAGTTCTGATACCCCATTTACAGTACCAGTCAAAAGTCTGGACACGCCTACTCATTCCAGGGTTTTAACTATTTTCTACATTGTAGAATAATAGTGAAGACATCAACACTATAAAATAACACATATGGAAACATTGTATTAACCAAAAAAAGTGTTAAACGAATCCACATTTATTTTATATTTGAAATTCTTCAAAGTTGCCACCCTTTGCCTTGAAGACAGTGTTGCACACTCAACCTTTAACCTGGAATGATTTCCAACAACCTCTCTGCATGGGAACAAAGGAGAGAGACAGTCAGAGGAGGAAGAGAGAGACATGGGAACAAAGGAGAGAGACAGTCAGAGGGGGAAGAGAGAGACATGGGAACAAAGGAGAGAGACAGTCAGAGGAGGAAGAGAGAG